>NC_035440.2:153136379-153436379 GCF_002127325.2 Helianthus annuus
TCGGCAAGAAGGGCAAGCTGAGTCCGAGATACATAGGGCCTTTTGAGGTCATTGAACGAGTCGGATCAGTTGCCTATAAACTAAACTTGCCTGAAGAGCTCAATGGAATTCACAATGTGTTCCACATCTGCAATCTCAAAAAGTGCTTCGCCGACGAATCGTTGGTGATTCCACACACAGATGTGCATATAGATGAGAGCTTAAAGTTCATAGAAAAACCTTTGTCGATTGAAGATCGACAGGTGAAGAAGCTTCGCAGAAAGCACGTACCGATTGTAAAAGTCAAATGGGATGCTCGTAGAGGTCCTGAATATACGTGGGAAGTCGAAGCTACAATGAAAGAAAAATACCCCTATTTATTTGAGTAAATCTCGGGTCGAGATTTATTTTAAGGGGGTGAGGATGTAACACCTCGAATTTTTGTGTCCAATGATGTGTTAACACGTGTCATTTGTTTACACGTGGCATCTATAATAAATAAAGGACTAATTTTGACAAACCTTGAAAGTATGTAAATTCGAGGGTTATAAATGTCAACAAGGGTAAATATACTGTATAGTATCCCTAATTAATGCTTAAACCTTCAAACGAATAAATTATAGATCGTACAAAAATAAAACGCGGAAGAAAGTGAGAGATTACAAACTACAGGGGTTAACTGTGTCAACATGTTTAATAATACCTCTGAGTGACCCTTTAACGTTCCCAAGACTTTGTAACGGTATTATACCCTCACTAAAATAATATATATAAATTTCGCGAAGTTTCGATATGAAACGAGAAAGATACGATCGAATTCGTAGAAGAAGGGTTAAAAGCGTCAACAGTGAAAGTTAAGGCTTTCCAATATAAATAATAAATAAACCGGGGACTTAATAATGCGGGTATTTAACCCGAGGCCCCTATCGGTAAATAACCGAGGGCCAAACCGCAAAGTTACCCCTTCAAAACCGAAAGGTCAGGCGAATCATTACGAAAGATTTCGTTATTAATGGCCAGATTCTGTAATAATTACAAAAAGATTTAAAAATCCTGAAAATATAACTTTAGGCGACCCGCGTGAAGTTTCAACATAAGTTGAGGCGGGCCGCGAGCCTCCTCTAATTCGCGTCTGTTATTTGAACTTTAGGCGACCCGCGTTAAAAAGCATGGAAAGTCCCATGCGGGCCGCGTAAAGTGCCCAGATGCAGAAAAATGGTAACTACTTGGCTTTTGGAACTTGTGAACGATTATGCATGTAATTATGGGGCATGGGCACCCTACAAATGACCCATACATTTAGGGGACAACTACCCATCAGCTCTGGACTGATAGTAGAGCTTGTAATGATCATAAGTGGCCTTCTTTGGCTATAAATAGCCACTTCTTGTGCATTACCAATCACACAACTCAAAAACACTTATAACTGATCATTCAAGAGCTCTCTAGCTTTCCCTTCTGTTCTCTCATCAAGAGTTAACTTCTGTAAGTCGTTCATAACCATTTTGGTTCCACATTTCCATAGTTAAAGCCTATAAACGCAACCGTCGTAACTAACGGTTGTCATTGCAATATCTTGCAAACGATTCAGTCTTATGACGAATCAAAAATGGTTATGAGTTGGTATTTATGTGGGTATTAAACCTCTAAAATGGTTCCCCCTGATCACCACTCTAACTACGTCAATTATCGAGTCAAACGTGCGGTTAAAAAGTCAACAGAAAGCTATTTTGGCGATTTATGCATAATCTGTAATATATATGTTATGGAACCTGTTTTGATAATCATAAAACATGATAATAAGTATATAAACTTGTTTGCGCTCGTTTGAATCGATCATTTACTATATAGAACCGGTTCGGAGCCGAAAGTCGCAAAAGTTTGACTTTTGCTTTGACTTCAGTTCTGACCCGTTTTAGTGAGGTATAAATATACCTTAGGACTCTCTTAGGACCAGGTCACATGTTGGTATAAGCCTCTGTGGTCGGTTCATGAGTTACCCGAGTCTTTTACGCAATTCCGTCATTCGCCTAAAAGTTGACCGTAACGGCCTTTTTAAAAATTAAAACGAGTAATTCGGACACGTGAACGGACCAAAACCTTGCTTGTTAAATTATAAGCATGTCCCTAAAGTTTCACGTCAATCCGAGGTCTAGAATGAGAGTTATGCTAAAAGGCGCACTTTTAAGAAAGTTTTGTAATTAACGGCGCAATTAGCATAACGCCCATCTAACCCAAGTTTTCGTCACCAAAACTTTTACCCACTGTGGTAAAATAATATTTTGGGAATTTTAAAGATTTTTAATAATTTTTACCTTGCTCATAACCTGCGGTTATGGCTACGGTTCGGTAAATACCGAATATGCCCTTTTTGGCCAAAACGGGAGTTCTACAAGGTCTTTTGACCCGATTCCAGTTGCTACTAATTTTAAATAATAAATAAAGTATTCTAAGCTTTATAAACTGTTCGGGAAACTCAGATTTCCTGTAGAACTCGAAAATCCCTTTTAAAGTCTTTAAAATGACCGAAAAGCCCCTACGGGGCATAACATAAACTTAAACTCGTTACGGGCATTACGGAAGGTATCCTACTGATACCAAAATACTTTTAAGGCATATTGACTTAGGAAATAAGCGTACGACTCTTATGGTTAACCGTTTCGCCTATTTTCGCACACGGTACGGCCCACGGAACTAGTTTTCGTGCAATAGCCGGTATGGGTCAAATTATATTATTTGAACCCCAAAATCCCGAGTATGAACAATAAACCCATATAAAACAAGTCACTGAACTTGTTGGGTCCAAATCATACTCCATTCTCGGTTTTCGCCTTTTCGTGCGAATTAACCATACCTATATATCGGAATCAACCGGTTTAAGCTACGGCTAATACAAGGACCGTTAGGATTCCAAGAGGTTAATTAAAACCTTCGTTCCAGATTAGGAGCCCCAGTAAAAGCTATCGGTGACTTGATCTAAATTAAGGATTAATACTTGCAAAGGTAAATACTTTTGACTTATTTCCCCTATATGGGCTTGGGTTACGGTATATTAATACCGCTTGATTGAGCACTATATTCGTCCACCGCTTAGGTGGATAACTAAATAATATGATTGGCTCATTTAAACAGTTTTGTTGCTTATAAGCCTTTGGGGGGTTTAATGACCGTTGTCCCGGATATCCTTGGCATCATTTTACGAAATGGCCACGACCATCGACATCCCGGTGTAGGCGTACACCCGGTATAAAGTGTCGACATTAAAACTAAAAGACGTAGCCGTTGGTTTTCATACTACGGTTTTACGCAAACGTGGTGTGTCTATAAATCTTTAACCCGGCACGACCCGGGCTACTGAACGCATAAAAGAACATGTAAAACGTTCACAAGATCATTATGAATTTTCCCAAGTTATAAAAGAGTTTGTGCCTTGTGCATTCAAATCAATTTTAATAAACATTTTCAAATGTGTCAGTTGAATGTATTTACCAGTGTAAACTGACGTATTTTCCCCAAAAAGATTAAGTGCAGGTACCTAAACGTAAATTGGCTGGTATTAGCTCCCTAGCGTCGGGATAAGCCTCGCAAGCTTGATTGCAGTATCTAATGGAACAATACTTTATCTGTATTTACGATCCACTGTGGATATTCAACTCTGTAATACATTGACAATATTCAGAGGTTGAAATTTATATTTTATCTTATGCTTCCGCTGTGCATTATATAATTGTGTGGTTTGACTATATTGTTGCCAACATCGTCACGGTAATCCCCCACCGGGCCCACCGGTGAGACACGTGGAAATCGGGGTGTGACATAAATTGGCTGGTATTAGCTCCCTAGCGTCGGGATAAGCCTCGCAAGCTTGATTGCAGTATCTAATGGAACAATACTTTATCTGTATTTACGATCCACTGTGGATATTCAACTCTGTAATACATTGACAATATTCAGAGGTTGAAATTTATATTTTATCTTATGCTTCCGCTGTGCATTATATAATTGTGTGGTTTGACTATATTGTTGCCAACATCGTCACGGTAATCCCCCACCGGGCCCACCGGTGAGACACGTGGAAATCGGGGTGTGACATAAACAGGATGAGAAGGTGGTCGAAGTGTCTCAGTTCGTTAAACCGCTAGGGGATTGGGTTGATAAAAGTTGGATTGTAAGGACTACGGACCTCACAACACTGGTCAAACTAGATAAATTAGTGAAAGAAGCCGATGGCCCTAACATGGCGTTCAAATATGTGGGTGGTTTGTATATGCTTCTTGTATTCAAGTATACGGAAGAGATAAAGACCTTCAAAGACCACAATCCTAATGTGAAGGTTTGGTTCTCTTGGACAGAAGTGTGGAGAGGTCAATCTCTCCCGTTTGAACGTTTTACATGGCTAAAAATAACCGGTGTCCCGCTTCATCTCTTGGATAATGAAGTTTTTGATTCCGTTGGGAGATATTTTGGAAAGGTAGTGCAAGCTTCTATCCTGTCAAAGGAAGATAAAGACTTTTCGTTCGATTTGATTGGCGTTCTCGTTGGGGACGGTACTAGAATTCGGGACTCTGTTACCTTGAAATGGACAGAGAAAAGATTTAAAGTTTGGATAGAAGAAGTGTGACAACTCGACCTTTCGACTTTCACTTTCACATTAAATGCACGTTGACTTTGACCGTTGACTTTGACTGTTTACAGTGTGTGACTTGATTGACTAGTAATTGTACACGATGTGATATGTCAAGACGTATTGTGATTATTGAATATGTGTTAGGGTTCGTTGTTATAGTGTGTTACAGTGTGAAAAGCTTATTTATAAACCCGAACCGAATAAAGCTCATTAAGGACCCGACGAATCAAATGTGATTCGCCATACGTTTCTCGACGAGATGAATGTTGATTCGCCAAGAGCCTCTCGACGAAACATATGTGATTCGCTGGCCCGCGATTCGCCAAAGCCCAGTAGGCCCAAACCCTTATACGAAATTATATTAATTTAGGTTGCGTACATGAGAGCGGTTAAAAAATTCTAAAAACCCTAGAGCCCTTTTTTTTCTCTATCGACGGCACTTCGTAACCCTCAAGGAACCATCGTGGTTAGTTGCTAATCGTTATCCAATTTTATGTTTTTAGAACATTTATTTGAATGTTATTCGATTATTCGACTGTGATGATGATTTATATTATGATTGTCGGTCATCATGATTGTAGTTGTAATTTTATGTGTATTGTCAGTAGCAATTTTTGGTTGAAGTATTGTGTGCCTATTAGTTGAATTAGCGGCCGGATTAATTGGGGTCCAATCAAAAAGAAATATATAAATGTATAGGCACATTATATAATCATCACATCAAGCCGTAGGAATGGAAGATAAGGAAGGGTCAAGTCGGTTGAATGGTTAGGAACCATTGGTTCAATTTGCGGCTAGAACAAGTGTGGCCAATTGAGTGTTATGGCAGATTGCACAATTAGTTATAATATCAAAAATCTACAAACAATGCACGTGAGTTTAAACAAGTGTCAGCCTTGAATTGCGTGTGATTTTATTTGATTGGTAGTGGTAGTCGGTCAAGCATGTGAGGGGGGTTTTTGTTTTCAAACTTGATCTTTGCTTATTGTGTTAATCGATGATGGAACTGGCACCAATATCATTCAAACATTGACTATTTAGTAGGAATTTATTATGGAGGTCCAATGAGAAGTTGGTGATGTATTTTTGGTCCAATCACACCATGAGAACATAAATAATTGTCTGCCATTAAAGTTGGAATTGATAAAAGTAATATGATAAGCATATGATTTCGATTTATTTTGTATGATAAGGATCCTCGTAATATGATGATGATATGATCGATCTAATCTGATTATAAAGCATATATTTTATTGATGATGATTGGAGTAAACCCTATGATCGACTTTTATAAAGCATATATTGTATTGTCTGCCATTAATTGAGTATATGTGAT
This sequence comes from Helianthus annuus, assembly GCF_002127325.2. Lineage (NCBI taxonomy): Eukaryota > Viridiplantae > Streptophyta > Magnoliopsida > Asterales > Asteraceae > Helianthus > Helianthus annuus. The sequence continues at coordinate 153,142,322 of NC_035440.2, forward strand.
GTGTGGTTGACGGCCACCATGGGTAAACCCTATCCGACTTTTACCCTCTCTTTGTCCGAGCTGTAAAGGGTTTAGTGGTCAGACTTTTAAAACAAAACCTAAGGTCCGAGTTTAATGCCCACACACTTGACCGAGTTTTACCCACCCCCTTGTCCGATTTTTGTGAAGGAAAAACTCCCAGGTCCGAGTTTGTGGTGATGTTCTTAGGCTAAACTTGTTTATCCCGAGTTTTTGCACAAGTATCATGTTGTCCGAGTTTGTAAAGGACAACCCTTGTCCGACTTTTAGAGGGGGGACCCTCTTTGGTCCGAGTTTAGGCTTTAAAAGCCTTGAGTCTGAGTTTTTGCGCATTGTGCACTTGTCTGAGCTTTGTGCATTGTTCATATGACTGACCGTATTCATAAGGTCATGAGGTTCGACCTTCTACATTAGACATATGTCCGACCTTTATTGCTAGTATAGAGTCCGACTTTGAATGCTTTCACATGTCTGACTTCCTGAATGCATATGCTTGAACATGTCTGAATATTATGATAAATCATGGAGAGTCTTGCTAATGTTGTTAAGTACGTGGTCTTGGTTGAATCTGATAACCCTTAAGGTGTGTTACAGAGTAGTTACATTAGAAACGGATTCTGTCATACGATGCATAATTAGATGAACGCGAGATAACTGTTACGTGTTACTTGACGATAATTGCTTAAATACACTTCGTGATACATATTGCATGCAAATCAATGCGAGTTTAACTGATCGTGTATGCATAACTATAGGACGTGATTGATTATTCGTGAGCACATAGTTAGCATACCGAGCAAACCAAGGTGAGTTCACACTCTTACTAAGGCATGGGATTCCCAGGGCACGGGAATTGGGATTGAAGGATTGAGATTGAATAGAACTGTACTTACACTATTACTAGACTACCATACCATCGTCCTCGGTTGTGCAGGACACATACGTGCAATCTACGCACACATGTACATACTACTATCCTCGGTTGTGAAGGATACTTATACATATTACTATCCTCGGTTGTGAAGGATACTTATACATATTACTATCCTCGGTTGTGAAGGATACTTATACATATTACTATCCTCGGATGTGAAGGATACTTATACTTAATTACTATCCTCGGATTGTGAAGGATACTCACGTAAGACCTACGTGAACTTATACTTACTACTGTTCTCGGATTGTGAAGAACACATATGGTTACGAATAGTCTAGTGGTTATACAACATGGGAAGCCCCCACCAATAGAACGTACTAACGGCCCAGTAGAGCCACCTGTTACAAACGAGCTTACTATTACGCATTTACTTTCTGTGAACTCGCTCAACTAGTTGTTGATCCTCTGTTACATGCCTTGCAGGTCGTTAGGTATATGGAGCTTGCACAGGGAGGAGCAGGTCGTTGTGGGCTTGGATCGTGATTGTTTTTAAACACTTATGACATTACATTATTAATTATGTTGGGTTTACTTACATGCTTCCGCTACTTAAACAAACGTTTGGTTTTGAACATCAATCATGTCTTGTTGAATTATGTTATCTACTATTATTATTAAATGCTATGTTCGATATGATTGATGGCTTGATCCTGGTCAGTCACGCTCCCAAGCGGTGATACTCCGCAGGTGGATTTTGGGGGTGTGACAGATTGGTATCAGAGCCATTGGTTATAGAGAACTTGGTTTTAATATGGGAAAACGTTTTTATTAAAACCAGACTATAACCAGAACAGTGCTCTCAACGATCCACAACGACGCTTCGCTCCACGTGCAAGACTCAACAATCTAGGTAATAAGGTTTATGTTTATTGCCTACATGCTAGAATTGCATAGAACTTTGCTCGTAGTATGCGTACATTACTTTGCTCACTACTTGTTTTTACTTAAGAACGCCTATGTGCTTACACTTTTCTGTCATCGCACTAATCGCGAACCATTCATACTTATGCTACCTCTACTGTTCGATCATGTCTGGACGTGCTAACATGACTCAAGCCCAGTTGACGGCTCCCATTAACGAACAAGTTGCTGCGGCGCTTGCAGCCGCACAAGCAGGAGGTATAACCTGCTATTCTAGACCTATCCTAGGATGTTAGATCCTACTCTCGTGACCCAACTCTCACGCTTAACCTTGACCTATCTTTCTTGCGCAACGGGTCAGAACGCACAGCAACCTGTCTGCACATTCAAGAACTTCATGGACCGTCGTCCAAGCACATTCAGTGGCACAGAAGGAGCAGTGGGACTACTCCATTGGTTTGGGAAGCTCGAGTCGGTATTCGAGATGTGTGAATGCCCTGAAGCTCGCAGGGTCAAGTACGCCACTGTTACGTTGAAAGAAATCGCGCTAACCTGATGGAACGCGCAAGTTCAGATATTAGGGCTGGCAGCTGCTAACGCCACCCCTTGGAACGATATTAAGGAACTCGTTAAAAAGGGAATACTGCACGCGTGATGACATCCACAAGTTGGACGTGGAGCTTTACCATTCGAAAATGACGGGGTCAGAAATTGAAACTTATACGAAACGGTCGAGCGAACTGGCCATCTTGTGTCCAACCATGGTGGGCCCTCCAAGCAAGCGTATCGAATTGTACCTCACGGGTCTAGCCTCAGAGATTCAGAGCCATGCTGCATTGGCTAACCTCGACAATATCCAAGACATTCAGCGTCTTGCTCATCGCCTCACGGATCAGGCAGTGGAACAGAACAGGCTGCCTAGTTGTATCAGCACTGTAACTACCGCTATCACTTCTGCTACTCCCGCTACTCCTAGTGACAACAAGCGGAAATGGGATGGGTGATCCAGCAAGGGTTCAGCTAGCTCCTGGAGGCTCAGAAATGTTCGCGGAAGGGCCACACCGCAATTTTGGCTCTCGTTACTGACGCATCAGCGAAAGAAAAGAAGTCGGAAGACCATCCAGTTGTACACGACTTTCCTCAGGTGTTTCCTGAAGACTTACCTGGTTTACCACCTCATCGCCAAGTCGAGTTCTAGATTGAGCTAGCTCCTGGAGCGGCACCAATAGCCCGCGCACCGTATCGTTTAGCTCCAACTGAACTGGAAGAACTGTCAAAGCAACTACAAGAGCTCTTGGATAAGGGTTTCATACGTCCAAGCTCTTCGCCTTGGGGAGCTCCAGTATTATTCGTGAAAAAGAAAGATGGCACTTTCAGGATATGCATCGATTACCGCGAACTGAACAAGGTCACAGTGAAGAACCGCTATCCTCTTCCACGCATTGACGACTTATTCGACCAGTTGCAAGGGTCGAGTTACTACTCCAAGATTGATCTAAGGTCTGGTCATCACCAGCTGAGAGTCCGGGATGAGGACGTCTCCAAGACAGCATTTAGAACTCGCTACGGCCATTACGAGTTCCTAGTCATGCCAGTTGGGCTACAAACGCGCCTGCAGTTTTCATGGATCTTATGAACAGGGTGTGCAAACCCTATCTTGACAAGTTCGTCATCGTCTTTATCGACGACATTCTGATCTACTCCGAGAGTCAGAAGGAACACAAGCAACCTTTATGACTTATTTTGGAACTTCTTTGAAAGGAGCAAATGTACGCCAAGTTTTCAAAATGCGACTTTTGGTTTCGTGAAGTCCACTTCTTAGGCCATGTGGTGAACAGGGATGGGATTCATGTCGATCCATCCAAGGTAGATTCGATCAGGAACTGGCCTGCACCGCGTATGCCAACGGAAATACTCCAATTCTTGGGTTTGGCGGGGTATTGTAGGCGATTCATTAAAGACTTCTCCAAGATCGCACAGCCGCTCCCTATGTTGACACATAAAGGTGTTACCTATCGTTGGGGTAATACACAAGAAACTGCCCTTCAGTACTTAAAGGATAGGCTTTGCAGCGCACCTATTCTCTCATTGCCAGAGGGCACAGACGATTTTGTGGTCTATTGCGACGCATCGATACAAGGGCTTGGTTACGTATTGATGCAACGGGATAAAGTTATTGCCTACGCTTCGCGACAACTCAAAGTTCATGAACGAAATTATACGACGCACGATTTAGAGCTGGGAACTGTTGTTTTCGCGCTTAAGATACTGCGACACTACCTGTACGGTACCAAGTGCACAATTTACACCGATCACAGGAGTCTCGAGCATATCCTTAAGCAAAAGGGTTTGAGCATGCGTCAATGAAGATGGGTCGAACTTCTGAACGATTATGAATGCGCCATCAAGTACCATCCAGGCAAAGCCAATGTTGTGGCTGACGCTCTCAGTCGAAAGGACACTCTACCTAGACGCGTACGAGCTTTACAGCTCACCATCCAGTCTAGTCTTCCTGCACAGATACGAGATGCTCAGGTGGAAGCATTGAAGCCCGAAAACGTCACAGCTGAAGCCTTACGCGGCTCAAGGCAGCGAATGGAACAAAAGGAAGACGGCGCCTACTATGTAACGGGGCGTATTTGGGTCCCATTTTATGGCGGTTTACGAGAGCTTGTGATGGACGAAGCACACAAGTCTCGCTACACGGTACATCCAGGGTCGGATAAAATGTACCACGACATTAGAACTACATATTGGTGGCCTAGCATGAAGGCCCACATTGCAACTTACGTCGGCAATTGTTTGACTTGTGCGAGAGTCAAGACAGAGTACTAGAAACCCCCAGACCTACTTCAGCAACCCAGGATACCGCAATGGAAAGGGGAAGAAATTTCCATGGATTTTTTTTTTTACAGGCCTACCCAGATTCCAGCGTGGGAATGATACTATATGGGTGATCGTGGACCGACTCACCAAGTCTGCGCACTTCCTGGTTATAAAGGAAACGGATAAGTTCTCCACTCTCGCAGACATCTATCTTAAAGAAGTTGTTTCGAGGCACGGGGTGCCCACCTCCATTATTTCGGATCGGGATGCACGATTCACGTCAGAATTGTGGCAAGCGATGCACAAATCTTTCGGCTCACGATTAGACATGAGCACAGCGTATCATCCTCAGACGGATGGGCAGTCTGAGCGCACGATTCAAGCTCTAGAAGACATGCTTCGGGCGTGTGTTATCGATTTCGGCAACAGCTGGGAAAAGCACCTCCCTTTAGTGGAGTTTTCGTACAATAACAGTTACCACACCAGCATTCAAGCCGCTCCATTCGAGGCATTGTACGGACGTAAATGCCGGTCACCTCTCGGTTGACGCTACTGAACGAATTGCACAGATACGACAACGCATGGCGGCAGCTCGCGATCGCCAGAAAGGCTACGCAGATAAGCGTAGGAAGCCATTGGAATCTCAGGTCGGGGACCGGGTTTTACTCAAAGTTTCACCCTGGAAGGGTGTGGTTAGTTTTGGTAAAAGAGGCAAACTCAATCCACGGTATGTTGGACCGTTCGAGATCATTGAGAAAATAGGCAAAGTAGCCTACAGACTAAACCTACCAGCTGAACTCGGTGCAGTTCACAACGTATTTCGCGTGTCGAATATGAAGAAGTGCCTGTCAGATGAGACCCTCATAGTTCCTTTTAAGGAACTCACTATCGACGAGCGGTTGCAGTTCGTCGAGGAGCCAGTTGAAATCACGGACCGGGATGTTAAGGTCCTCAAACACAAGAGAATCCCTCTTGTTCGAGTTCGTTGGAACTCCAAACGTGGCCCAGAGTACACCTGGGAACGCGAAGACCAGATGACAGAAAAGTACCCCCAGTTATTCGAAACCAATGCAACCACTACTGAGGCCGAAGCTACTACTACTGAATTTCGGGACGAAATTCCAAATCAACGGGGGGATGATGTGACACCCCAGGAAAACCAGTAAACGATACAGCTTACCTAGCTTCCTCAGTAACCGCATGCTAAATTTCGGGACGAAATTTCTTTCAAGTTGGGGATAATGTGACAACTCGACCTTTCGACTTTCACTTTCACATTAAATGCACGTTGACTTTGACCGTTGACTTTGACTGTTTACAGTGTGTGACTTGATTGACTAGTAATTGTACACGATGTGATATGTCAAGACGTATTGTGATTATTGAATATGTGTTAGGGTTCGTTGTTATAGTGTGTTACAGTGTGAAAAGCTTATTTATAAACCCGAACCGAATAAAGCTCATTAAGGACCCGACGAATCAAATGTGATTCGCCATACGTTTCTCGACGAGATGAATGTTGATTCGCCAAGAGCCTCTCGACGAAACATATGTGATTCGCTGGCCCGCGATTCGCCAAAGCCCAGTAGGCCCAAACCCTTATACGAAATTATATTAATTTAGGTTGCGTACATGAGAGCGGTTAAAAAATTCTAAAAACCCTAGAGCCCTTTTTTTTCTCTATCGACGGCACTTCGTAACCCTCAAGGAACCATCGTGGTTAGTTGCTAATCGTTATCCAATTTTATGTTTTTAGAACATTTATTTGAATGTTATTCGATTATTCGACTGTGATGATGATTTATATTATGATTGTCGGTCATCATGATTGTAGTTGTAATTTTATGTGTATTGTCAGTAGCAATTTTTGGTTGAAGTATTGTGTGCCTATTAGTTGAATTAGCGGCCGGATTAATTGGGGTCCAATCAAAAAGAAATATATAAATGTATAGGCACATTATATAATCATCACATCAAGCCGTAGGAATGGAAGATAAGGAAGGGTCAAGTCGGTTGAATGGTTAGGAACCATTGGTTCAATTTGCGGCTAGAACAAGTGTGGCCAATTGAGTGTTATGGCAGATTGCACAATTAGTTATAATATCAAAAATCTACAAACAATGCACGTGAGTTTAAACAAGTGTCAGCCTTGAATTGCGTGTGATTTTATTTGATTGGTAGTGGTAGTCGGTCAAGCATGTGAGGGGGGTTTTTGTTTTCAAACTTGATCTTTGCTTATTGTGTTAATCGATGATGGAACTGGCACCAATATCATTCAAACATTGACTATTTAGTAGGAATTTATTATGGAGGTCCAATGAGAAGTTGGTGATGTATTTTTGGTCCAATCACACCATGAGAACATAAATAATTGTCTGCCATTAAAGTTGGAATTGATAAAAGTAATATGATAAGCATATGATTTCGATTTATTTTGTATGATAAGGATCCTCGTAATATGATGATGATATGATCGATCTAATCTGATTATAAAGCATATATTTTATTGATGATGATTGGAGTAAACCCTATGATCGACTTTTATAAAGCATATATTGTATTGTCTGCCATTAATTGAGTATATGTGATGTGTGGTTGACGGCCACCATGGGTAAACCCTATCCGACTTTTACCCTCTCTTTGTCCGAGCTGTAAAGGGTTTAGTGGTCAGACTTTTAAAACAAAACCTAAGGTCCGAGTTTAATGCCCACACACTTGACCGAGTTTTACCCACCCCCTTGTCCGATTTTTGTGAAGGAAAAACTCCCAGGTCCGAGTTTGTGGTGATGTTCTTAGGCTAAACTTGTTTATCCCGAGTTTTTGCACAAGTATCATGTTGTCCGAGTTTGTAAAGGACAACCCTTGTCCGACTTTTAGAGGGGGGACCCTCTTTGGTCCGAGTTTAGGCTTTAAAAGCCTTGAGTCTGAGTTTTTGCGCATTGTGCACTTGTCTGAGCTTTGTGCATTGTTCATATGACTGACCGTATTCATAAGGTCATGAGGTTCGACCTTCTACATTAGACATATGTCCGACCTTTATTGCTAGTATAGAGTCCGACTTTGAATGCTTTCACATGTCTGACTTCCTGAATGCATATGCTTGAACATGTCTGAATATTATGATAAATCATGGAGAGTCTTGCTAATGTTGTTAAGTACGTGGTCTTGGTTGAATCTGATAACCCTTAAGGTGTGTTACAGAGTAGTTACATTAGAAACGGATTCTGTCATACGATGCATAATTAGATGAACGCGAGATAACTGTTACGTGTTACTTGACGATAATTGCTTAAATACACTTCGTGATACATATTGCATGCAAATCAATGCGAGTTTAACTGATCGTGTATGCATAACTATAGGACGTGATTGATTATTCGTGAGCACATAGTTAGCATACCGAGCAAACCAAGGTGAGTTCACACTCTTACTAAGGCATGGGATTCCCAGGGCACGGGAATTGGGATTGAAGGATTGAGATTGAATAGAACTGTACTTACACTATTACTAGACTACCATACCATCGTCCTCGGTTGTGCAGGACACATACGTGCAATCTACGCACACATGTACATACTACTATCCTCGGTTGTGAAGGATACTTATACATATTACTATCCTCGGTTGTGAAGGATACTTATACATATTACTATCCTCGGTTGTGAAGGATACTTATACATATTACTATCCTCGGATGTGAAGGATACTTATACTTAATTACTATCCTCGGATTGTGAAGGATACTCACGTAAGACCTACGTGAACTTATACTTACTACTGTTCTCGGATTGTGAAGAACACATATGGTTACGAATAGTCTAGTGGTTATACAACATGGGAAGCCCCCACCAATAGAACGTACTAACGGCCCAGTAGAGCCACCTGTTACAAACGAGCTTACTATTACGCATTTACTTTCTGTGAACTCGCTCAACTAGTTGTTGATCCTCTGTTACATGCCTTGCAGGTCGTTAGGTATATGGAGCTTGCACAGGGAGGAGCAGGTCGTTGTGGGCTTGGATCGTGATTGTTTTTAAACACTTATGACATTACATTATTAATTATGTTGGGTTTACTTACATGCTTCCGCTACTTAAACAAACGTTTGGTTTTGAACATCAATCATGTCTTGTTGAATTATGTTATCTACTATTATTATTAAATGCTATGTTCGATATGATTGATGGCTTGATCCTGGTCAGTCACGCTCCCAAGCGGTGATACTCCGCAGGTGGATTTTGGGGGTGTGACAAGAAGAATTAGGGGACTGGATCCCGGACTGTATATCCAGCTATGAAGACTGGGAGGGCATGTCGGAGGCCGAGATTAAGTTAGGTGAAGAAGTTGTTGGCGAGCATTCGTCGTCACCGGAGGAGATAGACAGACCATCGGTTTTTCCTCCGACTTCCCCGGAAGTCGTTAAGTCAGGTAGTCAGAAGGGTGGCGGTGACTTAGGCGGTGCGGACGGTGAAGAGATGGACCATAATTATGTCAGGATCATGGGGGATAAAGTTAGCAGTTGTAATCCGTTTTCGTTTCCCGATTGGAGGGGCAAGTTCACGAGTACATGGAAGAAGGTGAGATCCCACCTCCATTAAATGCTGTTAGGAATGTCCCTGCCAGGCATAAAGCCAAAGGTGTTTCTAGTTTTGCTAGGGCCCAAAAATTGTGGGCTAAAAAATCTCAGGCCCAAGGTAATTTTTTAAGCAAAATAGGGAGCCCATTATTAAGAAAAGAAGAAGGATAGATGACCCATTGGGTTTTGTTTTTCATGAGAACCAAGGGGTATCAGAAGATAGAGGTTCGGAGATGGAGGTCAGGAAAGTTGGGGAGGGTTCTAAGAATATTGACCTTCATGTTAGGGTTCAAGAAGATTCTGATACTCATCCGGTTGTCGTCGTTCAGGGCGAGGAGGAGGGGAATCAAGCCGAAGTTGAGGCCACGGTACCAACTAACAACGAGGAACCGGTCTCGAATGGGATGTCGGTGTCGAAGGAAACCGAGCTAATGATTGCATTGGGAAACAAGTAGGAGTTGACCTGCAAAACCACATGGAGTTGATGGAAGATTTAATCAGGGGTGAAGGATTTCAAACGGGTAAGCCATGAATTTCATGTCTATTAACATTAGGGGTATGGGGGGAGTTTCGAAAGCTGGTTGGGTGAAAGATTTAAGATTGGAACACATGGTGAGTTTTGTTGCCATCCAAGAAACTCAAATGGAAATGATTAGCAGGGAAGGTGTAACGCCCAGCGTCCCTGAACTTTAGGCTCTTGTCAAGAATAGTCCCTGAAGTTTAACTTTTTGCTTATTTTAGTCCTAATCTATGTTGGATTGTCTATTTTCTTGGAATGTCTAACTATGCGTTTGGGAATGCCTAATTCTATATGATTTGAATGCCTAAATCTATGATTTGAATGTCTATTCGGAATGCCTAATGTTGAAATGCCTAAATGAGGAATGTCTATATGTGGGATTGCCTAAATTCTATATGATTAGAATGCTTAAATGTCTATATACTTGGAATGTCTAACTCTATGTGCTTGAAATGTCTAAACCTATATTGGAATGTCTAAATCTACGTTGGAATGCCTAAATCTATTTGGTGCTTGACTCCTTAGACTCGTGAAACTTGATTCTTGGTTGAAGAGAGACTGGAGCCTTGTCACTGGCGGGATCTATTTAATCTTGTAAACTTTTGATGTGTGTGCTATAACCTGGTTATCCTACTACTCGAATAAAACGCAACGCTTAATCTAACTCGCAAAATGTGACAACCCTCACAAAACCAGGTATCCGTACGACCTAATTAACTATTAATTATTGCTTAATTACTGTGCTTTACTGAGTTTGCTGATAAACTGCTACTTGATTTCTGATAACTGTACATGTCTGCATCATACTTTGATTTCCGTCACTACATTACTTAATTACCGAACTTTAGTGACAAACATGATGCACAAAAGCACAGTAGCATTTGAACAGATAATCTATTAAACATGCTGATATAGCCAGCATCAGGCAAACACTGCCTCTAAAGGCCTGTATGAGCCAGAATTATTTTACTACACCCATAGTGTGTGTAGGTATACAAGGGTTGTATAATTGCGTCTCTAGGAATAAGATACAGAGATTGGATGTGCCTAAAACGTATTCTAAGCACGAAACACAGCACTTTTATTTACATACTAGCTTCTAGCTAATTAATAAAGTGCCAAAACATGAGAAATTATTCCTGACACTTTGCGGAATAAATTGTGTCGCTAAAAATATTATTTATGACGCTTAAAAGATTACTTAAGCACTTTAACGGATTACTATCCAACCGAACAACCGGACAATACCCGGAGCATAAAAATATTGCCATAAATGTTATTGGTATTTTTCTGAGCCAGTTAGGGTCCCTGATTACCCTAACACCCGCTTTATAACGCATTAAACAACTAACGGGGTTAATCCCTAAAACTAACCGACTTAACCAAACTAAACTGTAACTGTACGATCAAGATCCAACCGGGCGACCCCACCCCTCTTAGGGCCGGTTTGGTCCCTTTGGAACTAGACAAGTACAACTTTTATTATTTTATTGAGTTTTGTGGATATCTAGAGGCCTTGTGAACCGATGGACGATAACGCTTGGATTTTCTATAAATAGAACACACTCTCACACACACAAGACACACACACCAACACAACTCTCTCTCTCTTGTTCCCTCTCCCTCTCGGCCGAACATACCCACCACCCTCCATCCATTTTCGAGTTCGTGTCTTGCCATTCCAAGCATACACTAGTGTCCGGGATCACCTACAACGAAGCTTGGAGCAAACGGAAGTTGGAGGACCACGTGCATTTGCTTTTATCCACGCCTTTTCCGACTAGATTCTTCCCTAGCACCGAGCTAGAGGTATAACATTTAAAACTCGTTTTTAATCGTATCTAAAGTGGTTAAAAGGATTTTTGACGGTTAAAAGTCGGTAACCCATCTCTTGAATCTAAAAAGTCTACTAAAACATGAAAATCGTTGGATAAAAGGTCATGTCTTGTGTAAATGTCGTAGTATTTGAATATGTTGATTGTTAAGGCCCGATCTACGATGTGGTGGCTCTTATCATCGTTTAACCCGACTTTGTTAAGATCCCGAATCTTGACATACACTTGTTTCTAGCGGTACGAGGGTTAAAAGGTGAAACTCCACCACACGGGAAACATGAACTTGTGTAAAAGTGTTTTGACGCGTGAAATAGTATTTAAAACGAGCCGATCTACGTATGTACAAGTGGTATATTCGTAGAACCGGGTGTTGAGAAAATCATGTTTTATAAAAGTGGATAACATGTTAATAAAAGATGATTTCTATAAACTACAAGTGTAAAAACACTTGTGAAACGAAAGATCCGACAAAATAACCATTTTTATAAAAGTTGTCGGGAAGTTGTAAAGGAGGATTTGTGATAAAAACTGGGTTTTTACGAGACTAAATCATTTTATACATAGATCCATTGATCATAACGAGATCTACACCGTGGTTTTTAGAAAAACTACAAGTTCATGAAATGATGCGATTTTACATACTTATCGACAAGATTAATGTGTTGGAAATTGATTAATTGAAATAAAAGGAGTGTTGAAATGATTTTGTAAAAGAAAATGATACGCTTGAAAGCGTGGCCACCTCCAGTTACAGGGGAAACTCTGGCGAAATTTTTCTAAAATTTAACACTTAGAATTATTCACAAGTGTTAGAGTTATTTTTGGAAATATTTACAAAACATATTTCGCCATGACTTTATTTATTAAATAATCGGAGGTGGGATTTTCACAAAACTAAACGTGATAAATATATATTCGGTAAATATATTTTGTCACCACACTGTTTATGATTATTTTGTGAAAATGTATAAATATTATTTTTAGAGTAAAATAATATTTACTAACTTTGTCGAACCCAAAATAATACCAACGCTTATACGACAAACATATAAGTTACAATGGTAATTACTATTACCACTTAATCGCCAAAACGTAACTTACGCTTTATACGGAAATATTCACGAATGCGTATCTTGTCGACGTATTATTTTGGAAAGTATTATGTAAAGAGAAAATATATTATTTTTGAGAAAAATAATTATATTTTGGAATAAGAAATAAAATGTATTAAGTGGGACTTAATAAAATGATATAATTACACATGTATTAATTCCCCCATCCTTGGGAAGGAAAATACGTTATCAAGTATATACACGGAGCGGCTGTCTAACCGTTTCCCAAAAATATAAACTATGAAGCTAAAGCACGGCCATCCGTCTAATAGAATTAGCACATGTAGGTCGTTGCGCAGCACTTGGATATTTGGATTACTTGATATTGTGACGCATTCACTGTGAGTTCATGTCCCCCTTTTCTCTTAACTGTTTTCAGTTTTCTAAACTGCGGGGGTGAAATACATGTCACAATGATTATGATTACTTTATACATGGTATGGTTAGCGTAAGGAGGGTTACTTTTAGATCATGTGAATGGGTAGGCGGAAACTTGAGGTCATTAATCCTCAGGGTGGGGACCGAGGGGCAGGAGCGGTAGATCTATTTGGGTGTAGCGAGCCCAGTCCCAGGTCCAGCATAACGGACCTTGGGATGACTTTGTTCCCGACGCATAAATTTGCTAGGTTTGAGCCTTCCTACTTGCATTTACACATATCAATGGCCTTGCAAACCGTTGGTGATCTCTTTTTCCTTATTTGCTACATACCAGGGTTTTTGATAAAGATAAAGGTTTATTTACTCATTTTTCGCATGAACTCGCTCAACATTATTGTTGATTTTTCAACTTACATGTATTTCAGGGAATTAAGGATCTGGCACGGTATAACAGGTTTCCCGCTGCATAAGACATCAGGGTCATCCAGGATTCGGGGAATGTGACTTCTTCCTGGACGAGTCACAGACCTTGAATCGTGTTTATGTCATGTTTATGGTTGTAATGTTTAGACAAGTCATGATTGTTGGGTGTTTCACCCGTTAAGACAATGTTTTATATTTTTATTATCAATGGATGATCTTGCATATTTTAATACATATAGCCTTGTTATGATTAAGCTATGGTATTAAGAAGTCACACCAAATTAACCACGCTTCCGCAAAGCCAGGGTGTGACACAAAACAAGCCAAAACTGGAAATACGGAAAGGTTGGGTTGGCCGGAGTGGCCATCCGATCGGACTGCCATCCGATCGGATTGTCACCCTATCGGATGACCACCCGATCGGACAGCCGTCCGAACCAAACACACCTTCCTTTTCTCTCCTCTCTCACAACTATAAATAGACCTGTCACATCACCTTTTCAGTGATGTGACAGCTCTGCTCGACCAAGACACGCGCACACGTCCTTTTCTTCATTCTCTCATCGATTTCGGTACGTTTTAGGCTAGATCTTTGTACTTTCTTGATCTACACATCATTCTCTACGTGATTCTCACTTGAAATCACACTTTTCACTGTGAAATCTCTCAGATCCGATTTCTTGAGGGTGATGTCATCATGGTGGTTTCTACAAACTGCCATGTGATGTCATTCTAAACAAGATTTAGCTCTGATCTAAGGTATTTCATGCGTTTTTACATAAAGTTTAACCTAAATCTATGCTTTTCATATAAAATTTGGGACATTCTTCATCTTTTCTTCCACTTTTGCCTCATTTTGGTAGAAACCGGATCTAAACCGGCTGTGGACTTGATGCATAGTCTAAAGTCAGCTTGGATCTAAGTTTTACCGGAAAAGACGAGCATGAGATGGATTCTGACATAAGTTCATTAAGGACAGACGACTGATTGGATAGGGGTGATTCCCACCCGATCAGGACAGTCTTGTGCTAACGAATTACTGTTGTCACAGTACGTAACGTGCCGTCACCGTTAAACTAGAAACTTAGAGTTCTTGCAAAATTGGTAAACTATCAAAACTGGAAGTCTGATCGAATGGCAACCCGATCGGACGATCTTCCGATTGAGCAGCCATCCGATTGGAACGATCAGGTTATCTGCACTCGAACCAAGTGGCAATCCGATCGGATTACCGTCCGAGCGGACAACCACCTAGTTCCTGTTGTTATAAGGTTCACTCGAGTGGTAACCCGATCGGATGACCATCCGATCGGGCAGCCACCTGTCCTCTAACCCGGATATGTCACACAACCGGCCGGCAACCCGATCGGATAACCATCCGATCGGACAACCATTCGACCAGTGACTGTTCCAACACCTTGTGTAATCTCGTTATTCTGCCGACTCTTATCCGGTTGTAATCTAATCAGGCTTATTCTAAAAGAGCTCCCTTTGATCCAATAACAGTTGCGACTGTTAAACAATCACTGTGAGTATACTCGATCCCCTTTTACCTTAAACTTTTGGGGTGTAACATGTATTATATTAAACTACATACTTTTGGCAATCTAAACTCTATCCTATGTGTTTGTGAAAACTTGTGCATTCTAGTATTCTATTTGTGTTATGTGACGTTTAATCCAGGGTGTTTAGTTCCGCCTTAACAATAGTAGCGCTATAGGAGATGCACCCCTCCCATTATTCTCGGGGGGTATTGTTAGGAGGATTCTAGTTTACCTTGAGTCTTGGGTAAACACCAAAGCATCGGGATACTTGGGCTATCACTGCGTGGACTGCGACACTAGCACGGCTGAAACTATTTTATTACTTACATTGTGGATATGAGTTGTTTTAAATCTATTATTCTATTATCAAACTTGTATATTCGCCAATACTTTTGTATTGATATTTTAATACATGTTGCAGGCTAATAGGCTGCTTTGGAATGCATGGAAATCAAGCTAGGAGATACTTAGAAACGGCCTAGTTAATTTAGACATTTTGGAATAATTGAAACAATGTTGTTATGTTTGATGATTGACATTTGTGATGGTTGTTTTAGACAATTACTATGAAATTTATTAATGTCTATCGAAATATTTAGTGTTATGGAATTCGCATGAGCAATCTGAACGCTTAGTGCTCGCACCCCGATGTTTCCGCCATCGGTTGGGGTGTGACAGATTGGTATCAGAGCCATAACTATAGGGAATTAGGATAAGTAGAACTACTTGCCCTAGTCTATGGTTCTAGGAACTTGACTCTTATATGTTGTTTAAGACTTATGCATTCTACCGTATCTGCTTCCTAGCAGCACAGACATTCCTATTAAACTTACATACATTTGCTAAGGCTAACATAATATACACCTTATAACACTGTTATCCAGTGTTTGTATTCTTGCACGAGATTTGCCCTCAAGTCAGGAGTGACATCCAAACCTTGATGGAAATCTCCATATTATCCTAGTCGGTCTTGTCTACGGATAAGAACCAACGCTGTTAGGGTACGAAGTTGTCAAAGTCAGAGGTGAAACTCATACTTTGGTAACTAAGTCCCACTCCTTGATTTTTAAGTCTCGCCAAAGTCTCGTGACTTCTGATCAATTGGGTATGTGAAATGACTAAAAGGATAAATATCGTAGGCCTAACATCGATGACGTATTTGTCTAAGTAAGTCAAGACATGCAACCTCAATTCGAAAGGGGTTCGAATCACTTTGGTTAGTCGCCGTTCCTCTACCCGAAACATCGATGACGTATTACTTGGTGATTTCAATGCGGTTAGAAGCCCAGACGAAAGGAAGAATTCTTTGTATAACAGAGCTTGCGCGTTAGAATTCAATGAATTCATAGAATCGGTAGATATGGTGGAGTATTGTATGAGAGGTCGCATGTTTACGTTCCTCACTTTGAACTCTAATAAACTTAGTAAAATCGATCGTATGTTGGTTTGTAAAGGTTTTTTTAAGTCTTGGCCGGAGGCTTGTCTCAGAGCTTTACCACGTCTTCACTTCGATCACTGTCCGCTAATTTTGGAAACCAATAGGTTTAATTTCGTGCCTAAGCATTTTAGGTTCTTCAACTCGTGGCTTGAGTCGGACGGTTTTGAAAGCTTGGTGGAAAACGCGGCGGCTTCTTTTGTCTATAGTGGGGGGGAAGCCGGACGTGAACCTTTCTTTGAATCTTAGGCACATAAGGAATAGCATTAAAAGCTGGAGAAAAACAGTGCTGAATAAAAGTAAGGAAGATATGCTAAGGGATAAGGAGGAGTTTGAAAAACTGGATAATGTGAGTGATGTTAGGGACCTCAACGAAGAAGAATTGTGGATTAAGGAGGAATGTCTTAAAAACATTAAGGAAAGAGATTTTTTGGCGTCCATGGATCTTAGACAAAAATCGCGTTGTCGTTGGGCAGTGGAGGGGGACGAGATTTGGCTTTCTTTCATAGAATGATCAATAATAGAAAGAAAATTAAGCCTAAGGCTATCAAAAAAGAGATTTTTTGCTTTTTTTAGAGATCACTTTGCTGAAAAGGTTAGCCATAGACCCATTTTGATTTGTCCCGGTTTAAAAAAGTTGTCGGTGGAAGAGGCTAATAGCATCTCGGGTCAGTTATCGGCCAGTGAGATTAAAGAAGCGGATTTTGAGTGTGTGGTGGTGGGGGGGGACAAAGCTCCAGGTCCTGATGGTTTTAATTTTAATTTTTTGAAGAATTTTTGGAGGCTATTCGAGGATGACTTTAGAGATATTCTGGTCTAATTCCACGAAACGGGCTCGATTGATAAGGTTTCCAACTCATCCTTCATAACGCTCGTGCCCAAGATAAATGATCCGACGGGTCTAAAGGATTACAGGTCGATTAATCTGGTGGGAGTTATAAGTAAAGTGATCTCGAAAATTCTAGCGAACCGGATAAAGAAGGTGATTGGGAAGGTGGTGTCGGAGTCACAATCGGCGTTTATTAAAAACAGGTACATCCTTGATAGCCCTCTTATCCTTAGCGAGGTGTTGTCGTGGATTAAGAAGACGGGTAGAAAAGCGTTTGTGTTTAAGATTGACTTTGAAAAGGTGTACGACAATGTAAATTGGGGTTTTCTGTTAAAAATAATGGAGCAAATGGGTTTATCCCCTTCGTGGTGTAAATGGGTGAAAGGGGTGCTCGTCTCAGCTAGATCTTCGGTGCTGGTCAATGGTTCACCGACGTTCGAGTTTCAATGTCATAAAGGTATTCGTCAAGGTGATCCTCTTTCGCCTTTCCTTTTTCTAATTGTTATGGAAGCTTTCTCTTGTATAGTTAATAAAGCTTGCGAATCGGGGAGTCTAAAGGGGATTCGTCTTCCTAACGGGGACCCGGTCATTTCTCATCTCCTATATGCAGACGACGCGTTGATCATTGGCGAATGGGAGAGGGAGAATGTTAATGTGGTGGCTAGAATTCTTATGGTTTTTTATGCGTGTTCGGGTTTGAAAATTAACTTTCATAAATCGAACCTGTTTAGGGTAGGAGTGGGAGATGAGGAGATATCTCAATTGGCGGCAGTGGTGGGTTGTTTAAAAGGGGATTTTCCTTTTAAATACCTGGCAATCTATCTGGGCGCTAACATGAATCGCATAAAAAATTGGGACCCTATCGTGAAGATTTTTCAGAAGCGCCTTTCCTCTTGGAAAGCGAATTCTCTATCCATTGGGGGTCGGGTTGTCCTTATCAAATCGGTATTAGAAAGTCTCCCTGTTTACTACTTTTCTATTTTTAAAGTTCCGGTTAAAGTTGTAGACAGGTTAGAGTCTCTGATGAAAAACTTCTTATGGGGCGGATCGGACGAAGTAAGGAAAATACATTGGGTTGTGTGGGACAAGGTTACCCGCCCAAAAAAATTTGGTGGTTTAGGTATTTGTAAACTCAAGTCCGTGAACGAAGCTCTATTGTTGAAATGGGTTTGGAGATTTCGGGTTGAAGAAGAGAGTCTTTGGAGGAAAGTTATTGCGGCTTGTCATGGTAGGAGAAGAAAGTGGTCAATTCTCCCCTCCAACCCAGCATTGACTGGCGTCTAGAAGAACATAACAAATCTAGAATCAAAAGTTTTAATCAGTGGTAAAAGATTCCACTGTTACATAAAAGGGGTGTTGGGAAACGGTAAAAGTATTCGTTTCTAGTTAGATATATGGTTCAGCGACGTCCCGTTGATGGTCAAGTGGCCCAGGTTGTTCGCGATTGAAGAGAAGAAAGACTGTCGGGTTTTTGATCGGTTACCGGAGGTAGGGTTTTGGCTCGTAGAGTTAGAGCTAGTCCAAGTCTACTTTAAATCTGGTTGAAGCTGCTGAACTGGAAGATTGCCAAAGCCTGCTGAGCGGGTTTTTTTCTACTGCCGGGGCGGATAAATGGAGCTGGACACCGGATTCTTCAGGTATTTTCTAAACAGCATCGGTTAAAGCTTTGTCGGAGGTGTCCGATATCTCCGGAAATAGTGTTGGGAATTGGAAAGTTGGCTGGATTCCTTCGAAGTGTAAAATATTTATTTGGAGATTGGTTATCGACCGTATCCCAACTAGGAATGCTTTAGCAAGGAGGAAAATTCAGATTAATTCGGAAGATTGCATTCTCTACGGAGAAGCTGCCGAAACGGTGGATCATATTTTTTCGGAGTGTGAAGTTTCGTTAAGGGTTTGGCATAGGTTAAGTGTGTGGGCTAAGATCCCACCATCTTTGCCTTTTCTTTCAAGGATGTGTTAGTTTGTCATAAAGGGGCCGGAGTGGGTAAGAAAGCTAAGGAAATTGTTCGTGGGCTCGTTTTGGTGTCATGTTGGTGTATTTGGAAAGCTAGGAACGGTAAATTTTTCTCAAATGGTAGGGGTAATAGCGATGAGATTTTCGGGGAGGTTAAGTCTTTAGGTTTCCTTTGGTTAAAATGTAGATCCAAGCATAGAAACATAACTTGGAGAGAATGGTGTAATTATCCGTTGTATATGTTGTTGTTGGTTTGGTGTGGGTCTGCATTTTTTTGGCGAGGCCAGCCGGTGTTAATGAAATTTTCCTTTAAAAAAAGCGAGGATGAATTCCTCACTAGTTCATATACAGGACAGGCCCCACATATGTAAGCAAATAAAAAAAAACCATGACACCACATCAACCTAGCCTACTACAAATCATGATAATGACCTAACTAGTAGACAAAACTAAAGCAAACAACGTCTTCATCCGTCATCATCAAAAATGAAGTTGCCACCAAGAGGCAGCCCCCTAGCACGAACCAAAAATAACCTATCCATTGGAGAACTTTGTGGAAGATGTGCTTACCCCTGTTCTGGAAGACGTAGGATGTGTACCTAATGTCATAAACTCAGTAGTTTCATCATAGACAACCTCAACCTCTTCCTCATATGACTCCTCATTAAGATCTCATGGTCATGGTTTAGATAATCTGTACTTTCGAGGCTTATCATGATCATTGTTAGATTAGGAGTTGATCTGCACAAAATTAGAATAATGATGCAGTTGAGAAGATGAAATTGTTAGGATCTGAGGCTCTCATGATTGTGTTTGTTTGTAATAGATGAATAATGAATGAACATGATTCAATGATTTATGCAGCGGAAATGAACACAAACTTTGTAAACACAATCAACGAGAAAAATAGTTTTGATAAACACATGCTTTCCATTAGTCAAAAGATTACAGATCAAATCAAAAGATTACAAAGCATGCTTACAAACTAAACTCCCCCTCAACCTGATGCTCCATGGTTGATTACACAAGATGAAAGGATTGGAGGAGAAGAACTCACTCAGTCAATCAAATGTAACAGTACAGGGTACTGTTACATTTATAGGCAAACCAAACCACTGAAGCATCTCAGCTGACGTCACCATGAAAGTGACATCTAACAACCTAACAACCTTAACCACTGTTACATATAACCATTGCTTAGCTATACACTGACACTATTACAATAGACAAAGTAAACAACTGTTTCTTTATTCCACTGCTTCATTCCAAGCAGGGCTTTAGTCTTTAGCAGCACTTGACTTGAGGCAGTAGATTAAGGATCAACACTTTTGTCTTCATCAGTTGTTGTGCATAAGCAGTACTTAATGGACAGCAGTTGTAGTATACGAACAGTGGATGGGGGCCATCAGATGTTATAACCACTTTCAAAGGGAAAGTCTAATGCAAACTGCTGCTTATGATGAATCCACTGTTGTGAACCGGTTTTGGCTCTCATTATCTGTTCCTCTGATAGGGTTCAATCCTAACAATCTCCCCCTGGAACAGATAATGCCAAAACCCTTCATTATTCTGGATTTTTATTGTCTCATCAGAAGTTCCCTAACTTGTTCTTTAAATTGAAGCTCAAAATCCGTGGAACTTGTATCATCCTCATCCCTACACAGTATAAGCTCAAGGAGATCTTGTAGATCTTCAACACTCAGGCCTAGTGCTTGTTCCCTTGATATGTGCTTTACTTCTCCATTGGATCTGATCAATGTCAATACATGGGTCTTTTGATCAGACATCCATTTTAGTATTTTTGAACCCAATGGGTTTCTTGGGAGAGTTTTATTTACTGATGAGTTGGGAGATTGTGGCTTGAGAGAATTTGTTGATCAGTACTCTGAGCTTTTGCTGGTTCAGAGTTTTCAGCTTGATCAGTACTCTGAGCTTTTGCTAGTTTAGAGTTTTCAGCTGACATTTGTTTGAAGGCCCTTTTTATGATGTCATTTGCTGCAGCTATGTCTTCTGCAGTTTCTTTTTCAATCTGCTCTTGCCTTTTTCTTTGATCTAACCCAGTGACTGAGACATCTGCTGATGTGATCAGTGGTTTAGGAGCACTGATCTGTTTTGGCTCTTTGTGTTCAGGCTTTTGTGGTAAACTAGAATCTGTCATTCTTCTTTTCTTCAGCCTTTCATAAGCCTCATCTGTGTATTGCCTAGTCCATTTTGCTATGGCTTTGGTAGTTCCAATCTTTGCATCCACCAGCTCTTGTTTCTTCCTTTTGTATTCTGAAGTAAGCTTATCAATGGCCTGTTTGTATTTGCTCCAGTTTGGAGCTATCCTTTTCTTACTTGGATCATTCTTGATTCTCTTGATTCTGTTTACCTCATGCTTTAGTGCAATGAGTGGCCATTCACTGAATTGTTCTTCTTTGGCTGGATAAAACTTTTCTTTCATGATGAATTCAAGATACTCCTTTCTCATTACTTTTTGTAGGGCAGCATCAGGTGGCATATTTGACATATCTTTGCTCAGGTCTTTTGCATAATCTTCCATTTGTTTGACCTTAGTGAGTAAAAATTCCATTCTCTCAGAAATGGCTTTATCACCGTGATCTTTGCATTCAATTCTAGCTCTTATATCTGCTTGCCTGGCTTTGAGTTTTAGAAACTCATTCATGTTTACTGGATTCCTGAAGCCAAGGAGAGAAGGAAATCTTCTTTTCCAAGGATCATCCACCGTATAGAATTATTTCATCTCATCATTTACAGCTTCCAATTCCAGTGAATAACTTTCAGCAACAGATACAATGTTTGCAGGGTTTACTGGTTTGGCCAGAGTTGGTGGAGTGGATGGTTGTGGCTTGATAACATTGTAAGGTGTGGAGGATAATGGAGTAGGTGCTGGTATATCATCATTATTCTTCTGAAATTTCCTTTTTTCTTGTGTAAAGCTTTTTGGGTGAAGGAGGTTTTGGTTGTGATGTGACACTGAGTTGTATGGTGATTGTAGAAATGGTGAGAGCAGTTGTGGATGGCTGGTAAATAGCTGTTGAAACAACTGGTGTTTCAACCTCTGTTGTCATTACAACTACTGATGTGTCAGCAGATGTCTTCTGTTTTTGAGTAGGTGGTGATTTGATGGGTGGTGATGTAGTTGAAGTGATGGATTTTGGTGGTGAGGTGATTTTAAGTGGAGGTAGGGCAGTGGTTGTAGTGTGTGTTGGAGTGATGGTTTTAACAACTGCTGAAACTACTGATGTACCAACAGTTGTTGAGACAGCAGGAGTTACATCAGCTGTTTGGGTAGAGGTTTGGTGCTTGGAATCTTTGGGAGATGATTTGGAAGCATGTTTTTCTTTTTCTGGTTCAACATAAAGGCCATCATCTATTCCCTTTTTCTTCCATTCCTTAATTTTCTCCCCCTTTTTGGCATTATCTGGGGGTAGTTGATCAATGAAAAGAACATTGGAAGGAGTAGTGCCAGTGGTATTCAAAATGTGGGCCTTTATTGCCTTGATGTCAGCTTTGGTGTTTCTAAACCATGACTCAATCATGTTTCTCAGTTCTTGCACATATATTGCGTGTTGCTGATCTGCCATTTGTCCTTGTTTTTCGAGAAGGGGTTGAAATAAATTCCATAGCTCATTTGCAGCAGGTGCAGGTTCTGCAGGTGCTTGAGCTGGAACAGCAGTGAGTTGTGCATTTTGAGCTTTTAACAGCTGTTGCACCATATCCTTTATTTCAACAACAGATGTTTCAAGGTTGTCAATTCTCCCCGTCAATTCCTGATATTGTAAATCATCACCCAATTTAATGGGATCATCTGACCAGCAGTGGTTGTATCAATGTGTGACTTAGGAACTGAGTCCCAAAAATCATTCATTGATGCCCCTTGTTCTTGGTACTAGGGTCTTCTTCCTTCAACACTTGATAACTTTTTGATGGTACCAGTGGTCATAACATACTCACTGGTGGTTATCAGGGGTGCTATAGAAAGGATTGCCTTCAAGGGAGTCTGATTGATGAAACAACTGGCCATATGTAGATCTGTTGATCCAACACTTGTAGTTGCCGCTCCACTTGAACTACTGACAGGAGTTACTTGTAACTCCTGTAGTGTAACCTCCTCAATTGTTGCTGGGATAGCAGGGGTATAAGCATCAGACCCAGTCACTTGTGGGAGTGTACTCTCAGTGACAGGTGATTGAGAGGAACTGGTTTGCGTCTGAGCTATAGCAACTGCATGCAACAAGGGTATTATGGATTGTGGTAATGTGAGGGGTGAAGATAATGGTGTTGAAAGAGACATGTCCTTGGGATCAGGACTGAGGAAGATGGATCCAATTGGAAGAGCTTCCTAATATGGGGTCCCTGTGCTTACAACCTGATCCTTTTGTAAGGATGCAAGAGGAGTTTGAGGCAATGGTGGAGATCTTTCTTCCATCTGCTATGAGGAAGTAGCAGCAGTGGTAGTTGGTGACATTTGTGTTGTCACTGGCAGTGGCTCTGGGATCTCATCTTCCAGAGTTGCCTTTGCTTTGGGTTTGGGGGGGCTTTTTGTATGATTTCTTTTTGGTCTTTTTGGTGATGGCAGGTGTGGGTTTCATAGCAGTGGTTGTGCTACTATGATCACCTGGAGCAGTGGGCTCAACAGCAGATGCCTGAGGAGCAGTGTTATCTGCTAAAGTCTGCTCAGGCACCTCTGCTTTTGTTTTTATAGGTGCTAACATTCTAGTGAATGTTTTAGGTGTTAAACCATTTATTTGAAAAGAAGCACCTTGTTTGAGTAAATTTTCATTTTCCTTTCCAAATTTTTGTTTAAAATAGTAGCTTAGAAACCTTGGAAAGAGTAAAAATGATTTGCTATCAACATTTTTACCAAGTCATCAAAGATCTCCTAGGAATAGTTAAAATTTTCATTATGTAAAATAGCAAATCCCAAACACTGGATCTTCAATGGTATTTCGTTAAAAGCAGTTGTTTTGTTTGACACACACATCAAAAGAGTGTGGAATAAAAACCTAGTTGCGGAAGGGAAGAAGCCTTTTTGTAAGGTATCCCTTTTGGTTTGTTTTTACTTTGTTCCGCATACCCCCTTTCAAGGAAATCAGTTTTTAACTCGTTTTTTGGGAAAAAGGTTTTACCTTGCTGATCATCGAGATTAAAGACTTCCGAGATGGATTGTGGAGTAATTTGAATTGTTTTACCCTGTATGGAGGAGTTTATGGCTATAACAGACTCACCTTGTTTATCAAGGGTAGCATTTTTCCAAAACTCTCTTAGGGTTGTCAAGAAAATTGGAGCATCAGCCGTTAACAAAGTTTTGTACTTTGAAGCTGAAAGAATGTCAATGATGGAATCGAAGATTCTGGTGGTGATAGGTTTTGTGAGTAAACCCAAGTAGTTGTGAGGGGCTTTGTATGGGATTTCAGTGGATACAGCAGCCTTTTGAGAAGCCTTTTTGGAAGATGAGGATGAAGATGATTTTGATTTTGTCATTTTGATGGAGACAATTGAAGAAGATTGTGAAGAAAAGCAAAGAATGATTTGAGACGGAAGGATGGAAACTACTTTGAGAAATGAATTTTGGAATTCAATTCGACAGTGCAAAAACCCTGTTTGGGGTTTTTGATCAGGGTTTTATAGACAAAAAGGTGAGTGCCGATGTGGCAGCGGTTACAAAGATCTGATGGCTAAAAACTGACCACGTACCAACCTCTGATGAAAGGATGAATAATGGAGGACAGTTGTTTTTGAGAACCACTGATGAAACAAATATCAGTGGTTACGACGGTAACAATATGAAAGCAGTAGGTGATTTTTACTATCAATGAATAGCATATCAGTGGATAGGGACACTGTTTTTTGAATAACAGTGCTTGCCAAGGAAATAAAGGAGCAGGGGTTGACTTTCAGCAGTGGACAGTATTTAGGAAACAGATGTTTGAGCACAACAGTGGTAAGGAAATGACAAGGATTTGAAAGGTTATTAAGCCAGCAACTGTTTGTGCAACAGTGAATAAACTTTTGACAAATGTTTTGAGCATCTACTTGTTCAGATGAAAGGGATGATTTTATCTTGTGAAATCACAATATCATGTCCAACATCTGTTGTTCAAATATCTGCAAGAGTGCTATCTTCAACAAAATACATTTTAGATGCAAATTGTTGTGACAACCCTCACTAAACCAGGTATCCGTACGACTTAATTAACTATTAATTGTTGCCTAATTACTGTGCTTAACTGAGATTTATGATAAACTGCTACTTGATTTTTGATACTTGTACATATCTGCATCATACTTTGATTTTTCCGTCAGTACATTATTTATTTACTGAACATTAGTGACAAACATGATGCACAAAAGCACAGTAGCATTTGAACGGATAACCTATTTGACATGCTGATATAGCCAGCATCAGGCAGACACTGCCTCTAAAGGCCTGAATGAGCCAGAAATATTTTACTACACCCGTAGTGTGTGTAGGATACAAGGGTTGTATAATTGCGTCTCTAGGAATAAGATATAGAGATTGGATGTGCCTAAAACGTATTCTAAGCACAAAACACAGCACTTTTATCTACATACTAGCTTCTAGCTAATTAATAAAGTGCCAAAACATGAGGAATTATTCCTGACACCTTGCAGAATAAATTGTGTCGCTAAAAATATTATTTACAACGCTTAAAGGATTACTTAAGCACTTTAACGGATTACTATCCGACCGAACAACCGGACTATACCCGGAACATAAAAATATTGCCAGAAATATTATTGGTATTTTTCTGAGCTAGTTAGGGTCCCTGATTACCCTAACACCCGCTTTATAACGCATTAAACAACTAACGGGGTTAATCCCTAAAGTTAACCGACTTAACCAAACTGAACACTAACTGGACGATCAAGATCCAACCGGGTGACCCCACCCCCTTTGGGCCGGTTTGGTCCCTTTGGAACTAGAGGGTACAAGCTTTTAATTATTTAATTTGATTTCGTGGATATCTAGACGATATGGAACCGTTGGACGATAGCACTAGATTTTCTTTATAAATACCCCCACTTAACACACACACACACACACATTTCACCAACACTCTTTCTCTTGCTCTCTCCCTACATCTCGGCCGAACCCCCCCTAGGGTCACCCATCCATTTTCGAGTTCGTGTCTTGCCATTCCAAGCATATACTAGTGTCGGGGATCACGCATAAGGAAGCCGGAAGCAAACGGAAGTTGAAGGACCTCGCTCACTTGCTTTTATCCACGCCGTTTTCGCCAAAGATCTTCCCTAGCCCCGAGCTAGAGGTATAACATTTAAAACTTGTTCTTGAACGTATCTAAAGTGGTTAAAAGGATTTTTAACGGTTAAAAGTCGGTAACCCACCTTTTGAATCTAAAAAGTCTACTAAAACATGAAAATCGTTGGATAAAAGGTCACGTCTTGTGTAAATGTCGTAGTATTTGAATATGTTGATTGTAGAGACCCGATCTACGATGTGGTGGCTCTTATCATCGTTTAACCCGACTTTGTTAAGATCCCGAATCTTGACATACACTTGTTTCTTTCGTACAAGGGTTAAAAGGTGAAACTCCACCACACGGGAAGCATGAACTTGTGTAAAAGTGTTTTGACATGAAAAATAGTATTTAAAACGAGCCGATCTACGTATGTACAAGTGGTACATTCGTAGAACCAAGTGTCGAGAAAATCATGTTTTTGTATAAGTTGGATAATATGTTTACAAAGGTGATTTTTATAAACTACAAGTGTATGAACACTTGTGAAACAAAAGATCCGACAAAATAACAATTTTTATAAAAATTGTCGGGAAGTTGTAAAGGATGATTTGTTCTAAAAACGGGGTTTTTACAAGACTAAACTATTATATATATAGATCCACTAAATATAACGAGATCTACACAATAGTTTTAGAAAAACTACAAGTTCATGTAATATTGTGATTTTACATACTAGTCTACGAGTTTAATGTGTTGAAACTAGTTTGAAGTATCGGAAATTGATTTGGTTGATTTGAAGAATTGTTGGAATGATTTTGTAAAAGAAAATGATACGCTTGAAAGCGTGGCCACCTCCAGTTACAGGGGAAACTCTGGCGAAATTTTCTAAAATCTAACACTTGAATTATTTACAAGTGTTAGACTACTTTTGACATATTTTCAAATATATTTCGCCATGACTTTATTTACAAATATTCGGAGGTGGGGTTTTCACAAAAATAAACGTGATAAATATTTATTCGATAAATATATTTTTCACAACACTGTTTATGATTATTTTGTGAAAATGTATAAATATTATTTTTAGAGTAAAAAATAATATTTACTAACTTTGTTGAACCCAAAATAATACAAACGCTTATACGACAAACATATAAGTTACAACGGTAATTACTATTACCGCTTAATCGCCAAAACGTAACTTACGCTTTATACGGAAATATTCACAAATGCGGATATTGTCAACGTATTATTTTGGAAAGTATTATATAAATAGAAAATATATTATTTTTGAGAAAAATAATTATATTTTGGAATGAGAAATAAAATATATTAAGTGAGACTTAATGTTATAAACGCACATGTATTAAATCCCCCATCCTTGGGAAGGAGATTTTCTACCAAGTATATACACGGAACGGTTGTCTAACCGTTTCCCGAAAAATTAAACTATAAAGCTAAGGCACGGCCATCCGCCTAATAGAATTAACACATGTAGGTCGTTGCGCAGCAGTTGGATATTTGGATTACTTGGTATTGTGACGCACTCACTGTGAGTTCATGTCCCCCTTTTCTCTTAACTGTTTTCAGTTTTATAAACTGCGGGGGTGAAATACATGCTACAATGATTATGAATATGTTTATACATGGTATGGTTAGCGTAAGGAGGTTTGTTACTCAGATCATGTGAGTGGGTAGGCACAACTTGAGGCCATTAATCCTCGTAGTAGGACCGAGGGACAGGAGCGGTAGATCTATCTGGGTGTAGCGAGCCCAGCCCCAGGTCCAGCATAACGGACCTCGGGGTGACTTAGTGCCCGACGCATAAATCCGCTAGGTTTGAGTCATCCCTACTTGCACTTCACACATATCAATGGCCTTGCAAACCATTGGTGATCTCTTTTCTTTTTCCTTATTTGCTACATACCAGGTTTTTGATAAAGATAAAGGTTTATTTACTCACTTTCGCATGAACTCGCTCAACATTATTGTTGATTTTTCAACTTACATGTATTTCAGGAAATTAACGATCTGGCGCGGTATGGCTTGTTTTCCGCTGCATTAGGCCCGAGGTCATCCAGGGTTCGAGGCTTGTGACTCTTTCCTGGACAAGTCACAGTCCTTGAATCATGTTTATGTTAAGTTTGCCTTTGTAATGTTTAGACAAGTTATGGTTGTTGGGTGTTAACCCGTTAAGACAATGTTTTACTATTTTATTTTCAATGGATGATCTTGCATATTTTAATTCATATAGCTTGTTATGATTAAGCTATGGTATTAAGAAGTCACACCAAATTAACCACGCTTCCGCAAAGCCAGGGTGTGACAGCTTGGTATCAGAGCTCTGATCATAGCGAACTAGGATTCCTTCTCGAGTCTAGACTATGATCACTAGGGCTCTCACGAAAACATTTTTACTGCATACCACTTAAGTCCAGATCCAAAACGTTTTTATAAACAAATGTTGAGCATATTTTATTTATTATTTTTAGGCTCAGTCTGGGAGGCTGAGGCTCGGTCTGGGAGACTGAGGCTCGGTCTGGGAGGCCGAGGCTCGATCTAATGGATCGAGGTAGTTGGCTAGTGGGACTAGGGAGTCAGTCTGGGAGGCTGGGAAAGTTGGCTAGTGAGACTAGGGAGTCAGTCTGGGAGGCTGGGAGAATTTGCTAGTGGGACTAGGGAGTCAGTCTGGGAGGCTGGGAAAGTTGGCTAGTGGGACTAGGAAGGACAGTCTGGGAGGCTGGGAGGCTAGTGGGACTAGGTGGATTATGTGATTATTATTTGGTAGCTTATGTGATTACCTGATTTACTGATTATTTGTGCATACTTGTGATTGTGTTACTACACATGGATACATCAGGCACCGGAGACTCAGATACCACTGGACCTCTACCCATAGTGTCGGATGACATTGTGTCATCGGAGCATGAGGTGCATACCTCAGACTACACGAGCACGGATGATGATGACTTCCAGCCGTTCGCTCTACCCGACGGCATTGACGAGCATACTGATGACTCCTTGCCCTTCGCGTTACCCGAGGGTGCCTATGAGCCTATTGATGGCGATCCTGCTGAGTATCTTCCCCTTGTTGTGATTCCAGCTCCGATTCCTCTTGCTTCATACCCAGCACACGAGCTATTACTAGACGCCGAGGCTGACGTCGACATTGATCTCTACGAGGACGAGCCTTTTGAGGACGAGGATCCTGATGCAGCCCCTTTACCCGCTGGCGGTCTCTTGATGATTGCTGATGCCCCAGCTGGAGACTCGCCCGCTCACTCACCAGTCCCAGACTCTTTTGAGTCTGTGGCTTCTGCTCCGTCTCACGAGGTGAGCATTCAGCATTTTGTTCATGACTCGGACCCTGATCAGGCATCTTCTGCCGCCCCATTCCGAGCCTTGTATTTGAGCACGACGATATTGAGGATTCCGATCCCGTTTTTCCTCCAGGATTTGATCCTGACCACGACATTGAGTATATTCCTATGGACCATCATATGGAGGACCCTGTTGATCCCGTCGATCCTATCGATCCCTTTGATCCAGAGTTCGATTTTGACATGGCTTTTGACGACCCGGAGCCTGCCGTAGTCCCAGAGCAGGCAGCTGCTTTCGATCCTGTGCATGAGCATGACTTGGTACATGCTGACGTTCCTGTTGAGCCCGTTTTGGCTGACCCGCCAGTTGGCGATCTTCCTGTTGATGATGTCCCTTTGATTGCTGATCATGCTGTTGATCCTTTTGTTGACCCACCCTTGATTGCTGACGTCCCTGTTGACCATCATATTGATCATGTTGGTCCTGTCATTGCTCCTTTTGATCCTGTACCCATTGAGCCTGAGCACGCTCTATTTGCAGAGCATATGGATCCACCCGATGAGGAGGCTCAGCACGGTTGGATACCGGCTGACGAGGATGTTCCACCGCTTCCACCACATCACACTGAGGCACATCATACTGATTTTTCATTTCAGATCCCACCGTTTGTACCTCCAGCAGGGCCTGGAGAGGGCTCTTCAGCCCACCCCTTTGGGCACATGCCGATGCCTATGCCTTTCATGCCTCAGATGACACCTGTTCCATCTTCTGTTCATGTGGCACCATTCGATCCCACCAGCATGCCACTGCTTTGGTCATCTTCCTCACCGATGCCACCCACTGATCCATGTCATCCATTCCATATGGGACATACCATAGAGGACGTCTTGATGTCCTTTGTCCATCAGCATGATTCCCATACACAGCGACTCCAGGAGCTCGAGAGAGCTCAGCTATCTTTTGGTCCATATCTTGGTCAGACATCTTCATCTTTTCAGCCTTTTCGATCATTACCTCCTGACTTTGCTGCCCGACTTACGACTATGGAGCAGCAGATTGCATCTGTTATTCGCACTCAGCAGGCGATGGAGGAGGATTGGCTTCATTTACGCCGCTTACTTTACGCTCACTTTCCCCCTCCTCCACCCCCATCCGCATAGGGCTCATTGGTACCATAGTGGTAGGCGATGGTGAGACGACCGCGATTGTGACTGCACAGCCTTTTGGAGACCATCTGACGATACTGATTTTTGTTGATATTTGTTGATGCACTGGATGTATGTGACACTGATGTGATATTGTTTTTGACAGGGGTGATGTAGCCCCTATTTGATTTGTGATTATATGATACAGTGACGTACTGATACCCTTACCACATTATGGTCTCGATATATATAACAATCGCCGTATTCTCACCATATCTGATTCACTTGATTTCTTATTTATGTTTTGTGACATGGGATGTTGGGACATGGGATGTTGTATGATATTTGCAACATGGGATGTTGGGACATGGGATGTTGTATGTATGATATTTGCAACATGGGATGTTGGGACATGGGATGTTGTATGTATGATATTTGCAACATGGGATGTTGGGACATAGGATGTTGTATGTATGATATTTGCAACATGGGATGTTGGGACATAGGATGTTGTATGTATGATATTTGCAACATGGGATGTTGGGACATGGGATGTTGTGTGTATGAAATTTGTGACATGGGATGTTGGGACATGGGATGTTGTGTGTGATGTATTGATAACATGAGATGTTATATATTATTATTACTATATACGTATGTTTATTATGGCCTAATCGACGTACGCATCTTTAGAAGATGGCACCAAGACGACAACCTCAGCCGATGCCCACTACTCCTGAAGAACTACAGCAAGTTATTGCTGCCGCCATTGCTCAATATGCCGCCTCGCAAGGAGGACCAAGCGAAAGTAGCTCGAACATCAACGGCAACCAAAATCCTCCTCATGGTAACCCTAAGTCATTAAGACATACCATGGCCTAAATGGATTCCTTTAGCAGATGCTAATGCCGTTCCTATGATGTAATGTATGTGCAGGGTGCACCTACAAACAATTCCTGGACTGTAAGCCCATAAACTTCGACGGCACAGGTGGTGCTGTTGCTTTCGTCCGCTGGGCAGAGAAGACCGAGTCCGTACTTCGCATGAGCAAGTGCGCTGTGGATCAGCAAGTCACTTACATCTCAGGGCTATTTGTGGATGGAGCCCTATCCTGGTGGAATCTACAGGTCCAGACCCTTGGCGAAGTCGCAGCTTACGCACTGACCTGGACAGAGTTGAAAGAACTCATGCGCAAGAAGTACTGTTCTCGTGCTGAAATTCAGAGGTTAGAGACCGAATTCTGGCACCTAAAGATGGAAGGTTCCAAGATAGCTGAGTATGTCCAGAGGTTCCACGATTTGTCGCACGTGGTACCCTACATGGTTACACCCGAGTTTAAGAGGATTGAACGCTTCATCTGGGGATTGGCTCCTCAGATAATCAGCATGGTGACTTCTTCCAAACCTACAACCATCACAGAAGCCATTGATCTGAGTGTGGCTCTCACCGAAGAGGCGATTCGGTTGAACAAGTTTGATGGGGTTGAGCCCAAGAAAAAGGAGACTCATGTGGAGTCATCTGGTGGTAATAAGCGAAAGTTTTCGAGTTTCAAGCAGAGCACCGGGATGGTGGTTAAAAAGGGAGAATCGAATGCGCCAGCTCAAGATTCAGCTGGTGGTAGAAAGAAAGGGAAGGGATACATGGGTGCACATCCCAAGTGCAACTCATGCCAAAAACATCACTCTGGTCGTTGCAGCCTGAGAGTTTGTGAATCATGTGGGAAGACTGGTCATACGAAGGATTTCTGTTGGGCTAATGCTGGCCGGGGAGGCCAAGGAGGAAATGGGAATAGGAACAACCGTGGTGGTAATGGTAACCGCCCACAAGGAAACCTGGGAGGTGATGGAAACCGTGCCAATCTTGCTAACCAAGCAGGCGCCATGAATCGGAACCAGGGAAACCATCAAGCTGGAAACAATGGTGGAAATGGGCAGAGGCCCGGATGTTTTAATTGTGGAGATCAAGGGCATTTCAAGAGGAATTGCCCAGAATTAAACCAGGCACGCGGAAGAGTGTTTAACATGGAAGCTAGGGAAGCGCGCCAGGATCCCAATGTTGTCACTGGTACGTTCCCTGTAAACCAACGCTATGCATCCGTTTTGTTTGATACTGGTGCCGATTATAGCTTCGTATCACTAGAATTTAGAAACATGCTTGGTTTAGCCGCTAGTAAGTTAGATATTCCATACTCGATCGAATTAGCGAATGGGAAGTTAGTAGAAGCTAACGAAGTGATTCGAGGTTGCGTAATCGAACTGGGAGAGCGTGAGTTTGCTCTCGATCTACTACCAGTCCAGTTGGGAAGCTTCGATGTGGTAGTAGGGATGGATTGGTTATCGAGTAACAAGGCAGAGATAGTTTGTCACGAGAAGATTGTTCGTATCCCGACCGATGATGGTGAGACCATTGTTGTTCATGGGGAGAAGCGTGAGACGCCGTTAAGGATGATTAGCTGCCTGAAAGCAAGGAAGTGTTTGAAGAAAGGATGTGTTGCTTTTCTAGCACACATTGTGGATAAGAAGGCTGCTGAGCCAAAGATCGAAGACATCCCTGTCGTGAGGGAATACCCAGAAGTCTTTCCAGAAGACTTGCCTGGCTTGCCACCTCAAAGGCAAGTGGAGTTTCGCATCGACTTAGTTCCAGGCGCCGCGCCTGTGGCTAAGGCACCCTACAGACTTGCTCCATCTGAGATGCAAGAACTGTCGACACAACTTCAAGAGTTGTTAGACAAGGGTTTTATCCGACCAAGCTTCTCGCCTTGGGGAGCTCCAGTTTTGTTTGTAAAGAAGAAGGACGGTAGTTTTCGGATGTGCATTGACTACAGAAAGTTGAACAAGCTGACGATCAAGAATAGGTATCCCCTGCCAAGAATCGATGATCTGTTCGACCAGCTTCAAGGTTCAAGCTTCTATTCAAAGATCGATCTTCGATCTGGATACCATCAGCTACGGATACAGGAGGAGAGTATCCCGAAGACAGCTTTCAGAACTCGATATGGGCACTACGAGTTTCTGGTTATGCCGTTTGGTTTGACAAACGCACCTGCAGTGTTCATGGATTTGATGAACCGAGTTTGTAAGCCATACTTGGATAAGTTCGTGATTGTATTCATCGACGACATCTTGATTTATTCAAAGACGAAGGCTGAGCACGAGCAGCATCTTAGAGCCATTCTGGAGCTACTAAAGAAGGAACAATTGTACGCCAAGTTCTCTAAGTGTGAGTTTTGGCTACGTGAGGTGCAATTCCTTGGGCACGTGGTGAATGGAGATGGAATCCACGTGGATCCAACCAAAATCGAGGCGATCAAAGATTGGGAAACGCCAAAGACGCCAACTGAGATTCGACAATTCTTGGGTTTGGCTGGCTATTATCGAAGGTTCATCGAGAACTTTTCAAAGATCGCTCAACCGTTAACGCTCCTCACACAGAAGGATAAGAGGTTTGATTGGGGAATCAAACAGGATGAAGCGTTTCAGATATTGAAGGATAAGCTTTGTAACGCGCCGATCTTAGCTCTACCGGAAGGTACCGACGATTTTGTGGTATACTGTGACGCATCGCGTCAAGGATTGGGTTGTGTGTTGATGCAACGACAAAAGGTTATCGCCTACGCATCACGCCAACTGAAGGTGCACGAAAAGAACTATACCACTCATGATTTGGAGCTAGGCGCAGTGGTTTTTGCCTTGAAGATCTGGAGACACTACCTTTACGGTACAAAGTGTACGATTTTCACAGATCACAAGAGCCTCCAGCATATATTCAACCAGAAGGAGTTGAATATGAGGCAAAGACGATGGGTCGAGTTGTTGAACGATTACGACTGCGAGATCAAGTATCATCCAGGGAAGGCGAATGTGGTCGCTGATGCCCTAAGTCGTAAAGAGAGAATCAAGCCCATAAGGGTTAGGGCTATGGAGATGATAATTCAAACCGACCTTTCCTCGCGCGTTCGTGCAGCACAGAAGGAAGCTCTCAAGGAGGGAAACCTTGAGGAAGAATATCTCCGTGGGATGGAGAAGATTTTGGTGCCAAATAGGGAAGGAACGTTGTGTTTTGAGAAAAGGATTTGGGTTCCTCTGTTTGGTGGTTTAAGAGAGATTATCTTTGATGAAGCTCACAAGTCGCGGTACTCTATCCACCCTGGAGCGGATAAGATGTACCAGGATCTTAAAGATTATTACTGGTGGCCTAGGATGAAAGGCGATGTTGCTATTTACGTGAGCAAATGTTTAACTTGCGCCAAAATTAAGGCGGAATACCAGAAGCCTTCGGGACTTCTGCAGCAACCGAAAATTCCCCAGTGGAAGTGGGAAGAAATCTCCATGGATTTTATTACGAAGTTGCCAAGAACGCCAAAAGGCCATGACACTATCTGGGTGATAGTGGATCGCTTAACGAAGTCAGCACACTTCTTACCTATCCGCGAGAAGGATAATACAAGCAAATTGGCTAAAATCTATATGAGAGAGATTGTTACACGCCATGGAGTACCTCTCTCGATTATTTCTGATAGAGATGGGAGGTTCGTATCGAGGATATGGCAATCCTTCCAGGAAGCTTTTGGCTCAAAACTGAATATGAGCACTGCTTTTCACCCGCAGACCGACGGTCAAAGTGAGCGGACGATTCAGACGTTGGAGGACATGCTGAGAGCATGTGTGATGGATTTAGGCGGTAGCTGGGATAAGCATTTACCCCTGGTTGAATTTTCATACAACAACAGCTACCACACCAGTATCGGTGCCGCGCCATTTGAAGCGTTATATGGGCGCAAGTGCAGGTCGCCGCTCTGCTGGTCTGACGCAGGCGATAGATAATTGGTAGGTCCCGATGTAGTTCAGGAAACTACAGATAAGATCGCGCAAATCCGAGATCGCATTAGTGCGGCTCGTGACCGTCAGAAGACCTACGCAGATCTGAAAAGGAAACCTCAGGAGTTTGAGGTTGGGGATATGGTTTTGTTGAAGGTATCACCCTGGAAGGGTGTGGCACGCTTTGGGAAACGTGGGAAGTTGAATCCACGCTACATTGGTCCTTTCAAAGTTTTGGAAAGAATTGGGACCGTAGCATACAAGTTGGATCTACCTGCCGAACTGAATAATGTTCACGATACATTTCATGTATCCAATCTGAAGAGAAGTCCAACTCAAGTTAATGTTGCCATTCCTACCGACGAAATTCATATTGATGACACGCTCCACTTCGTTGAAGAACCTGTTGAGGTCACGGATTGGAAAGTGAACAAGACCCGCCGGAGCAGTGTCAAGCTCGTCAAAGTTCGCTGGAATGCTAGACATGGTCCTGAGTTCACCTGGGAGCGTGAAGACCGAATGAAAGAGAAATACCCCCACTTATTTTCTGAGAATCCTGCTTCTACAAGCAGAATTTAAAATTTCGGGACGAAATTTATTTAACGGGGGGAGAATGTGACAACCCTCACTAAACCAGGTATCCGTACGACTTAATTAACTATTAATTGTTGCCTAATTACTGTGCTTAACTGAGATTTATGATAAACTGCTACTTGATTTTTGATACTTGTACATATCTGCATCATACTTTGATTTTTCCGTCACTACATTATTTATTTACTGAACATTAGTGACAAACATGATGCACAAAAGCACAGTAGCATTTGAACGGATAACCTATTTGACATGCTGATATAGCCAGCATCAGGCAGACACTGCCTCTAAAGGCCTGAATGAGCCAGAAATATTTTACTACACCCGTAGTGTGTGTAGGATACAAGGGTTGTATAATTGCGTCTCTAGGAATAAGATATAGAGATTGGATGTGCCTAAAACGTATTCTAAGCACAAAACACAGCACTTTTATCTACATACTAGCTTCTAGCTAATTAATAAAGTGCCAAAACATGAGGAATTATTCCTGACACCTTGCAGAATAAATTGTGTCGCTAAAAATATTATTTACAACGCTTAAAGGATTACTTAAGCACTTTAACGGATTACTATCCGACCGAACAACCGGACTATACCCGGAACATAAAAATATTGCCAGAAATATTATTGGTATTTTTCTGAGCTAGTTAGGGTCCCTGATTACCCTAACACCCGCTTTATAACGCATTAAACAACTAACGGGGTTAATCCCTAAAGTTAACCGACTTAACCAAACTGAACACTAACTGGACGATCAAGATCCAACCGGGTGACCCCACCCCCTTTGGGCCGGTTTGGTCCCTTTGGAACTAGAGGGTACAAGCTTTTTATTATTTAATTTGATTTCGTGGATATCTAGACGATATGGAACCGTTGGACGATAGCACTAGATTTTCTTTATAAATACCCCCACTTAACACACACACACACACACATTTCACCAACACTCTTTCTCTTGCTCTCTCCCTACATCTCGGCCGAACCCCCCCTAGGGTCACCCATCCATTTTCGAGTTCGTGTCTTGCCATTCCAAGCATATACTAGTGTCGGGGATCACGCATAAGGAAGCCGGAAGCAAACGGAAGTTGAAGGACCTCGCTCACTTGCTTTTATCCACGCCGTTTTCGCCAAAGATCTTCCCTAGCCCCGAGCTAGAGGTATAACATTTAAAACTTGTTCTTGAACGTATCTAAAGTGGTTAAAAGTATTTTTAACGGTTAAAAGTCGGTAACCCACCTTTTGAATCTAAAAAGTCTACTAAAACATGAAAATCGTTGGATAAAAGGTCACGTCTTGTGTAAATGTCGTAGTATTTGAATATGTTGATTGTAGAGACCCGATCTACGATGTGGTGGCTCTTATCATCGTTTAACCCGACTTTGTTAAGATCCCGAATCTTGACATACACTTGTTTCTTTCGTACAAGGGTTAAAAGGTGAAACTCCACCACACGGGAAGCATGAACTTGTGTAAAAGTGTTTTGACATGAAAAATAGTATTTAAAACGAGCCGATCTAAGTATGTACAAGTGGTACATTCGTAGAACCAAGTGTCGAGAAAATCATGTTTTTGTATAAGTTGGATAATATGTTTACAAAGGTGATTTTTATAAACTACAAGTGTATGAACACTTGTGAAACAAAAGATCCGACAAAATAACAATTTTTATAAAAATTGTCGGGAAGTTGTAAAGGATGATTTGTTCTAAAAACGGGGTTTTTACAAGACTAAACTATTATATATATAGATCCACTAAATATAACGAGATCTACACAATAGTTTTAGAAAAACTACAAGTTCATGTAATATTGTGATTTTACATACTAGTCTACGAGTTTAATGTGTTGAAACTAGTTTGAAGTATCGGAAATTGATTTGGTTGATTTGAAGAATTGTTGGAATGATTTTGTAAAAGAAAATGATACGCTTGAAAGCGTGGCTACCTCCAGTTACAGGGGAAACTCTGGCGAAATTTTCTAAAATCTAACACTTGAATTATTTACAAGTGTTAGACTACTTTTGACATATTTTCAAATATATTTCGCCATGACTTTATTTACAAATATTCGGAGGTGGGGTTTTCACAAAAATAAACGTGATAAATATTTATTCGATAAATATATTTTTCACAACACTGTTTATGATTATTTTGTGAAAATGTATAAATATTATTTTTAGAGTAAAAAATAATATTTACTAACTTTGTTGAACCCAAAATAATACAAACGCTTATACGACAAACATATAAGTTACAACGGTAATTACTATTACCGCTTAATCGCCAAAACGTAACTTACGCTTTATACGGAAATATTCACAAATGCGGATATTGTCAACGTATTATTTTGGAAAGTATTATATAAATAGAAAATATATTATTTTTGAGAAAAATAATTATATTTTGGAATGAGAAATAAAATATATTAAGTGAGACTTAATGTTATAAATGCACATGTATTAAATCCCCCATCCTTGGGAAGGAGATTTTCTACCAAGTATATACACGGAACGGTTGTCTAACCGTTTCCCGAAAAATTAAACTATAAAGCTAAGGCACGGCCATCCGCCTAATAGAATTAGCACATGTAGGTCGTTGCGCAGCAGTTGGATATTTGGATTACTTGGTATTGTGACGCACTCACTGTGAGTTCATGTCCCCCTTTTCTCTTAACTGTTTTCAGTTTTATAAACTGCGGGGGTGAAATACATGCTACAATGATTATGAATATGTTTATACATGGTATGGTTAGCGTAAGGAGGTTTGTTACTCAGATCATGTGAGTGGGTAGGCACAACTTGAGGCCATTAATCCTCGTAGTAGGACCGAGGGACAGGAGCGGTAGATCTATCTGGGTGTAGCGAGCCCAGCCCCAGGTCCAGCATAACGGACCTCGGGGTGACTTAGTGCCCGACGCATAAATCCGCTAGGTTTGAGTCATCCCTACTTGCACTTCACACATATCAATGGCCTTGCAAACCATTGGTGATCTCTTTTCTTTTTCCTTATTTGCTACATACCAGGTTTTTGATAAAGATAAAGGTTTATTTACTCACTTTCGCATGAACTCGCTCAACATTATTGTTGATTTTTCAACTTACATGTATTTCAGGAAATTAACGATCTGGCGCGGTATGGCTTGTTTTCCGCTGCATTAGGCCCGAGGTCATCCAGGGTTCGAGGCTTGTGACTCTTTCCTGGACAAGTCACAGTCCTTGAATCATGTTTATGTTAAGTTTGCCTTTGTAATGTTTAGACAAGTTATGGTTGTTGGGTGTTAACCCGTTAAGACAATGTTTTACTATTTTATTTTCAATGGATGATCTTGCATATTTTAATTCATATAGCTTGTTATGATTAAGCTATGGTATTAAGAAGTCACACCAAATTAACCACGCTTCCGCAAAGCCAGGGTGTGACAATTGTCAAGTTTAATATGTCAGCAGTTTTACAGGAATTTTCATTTATGGTTTTGCCACATGTCTATTACAAGTTTTGATGTTTTATAGATTCCTGACAGTAGTTTAGTATCCCAGATGATGAAAACCTTTTTACTATGGCTACTCATTTTGTGTCATAATATTTAAATTAGAACATGAGTATCCAAGTATTTTAAGGTCTTTTAGCAATCAACCATTTATCTGTGTTAAAGCAAACTTGAGTTTGATGTGACCTTGACACTTTCACCATTTCCTTTTGATCTATTTTCCAAGGATAATATCACCCAAGAAAAATAAGGGTTCTATATCTTGACAGGAAAATGAAACTTTTACTATCAAAAACAAGTAAAAGTTCAACATATATTATTCTAAAGAAAAATAACGAATAATATATCCTGTTTTATTCGAGAAAAACCTTTTCAAGAAAAATAATTAAAGGTTATTCTGAAAACAGCATCAAAAAGAATCTGGTATATTTTCCAATTACACTCATGATCATATCATACTCAAGTTTTATGAAAATGGTCAGTGATTTGAGATACATTGTAATAACCATTGTTTGAGACCATTTCATTGTGAGCTGATTGCAAAAAGAAAGAGGAAACATGTACACATAAGTTTCAAAAGTCCTGTTATAGGCTTTGTTACCATGTGATGATTCTGAAAAACTTGTCTAGTCCTCTTTTAAGTTTAATCACTGGTGATACTATTGTTATCTGAACTTCCCTGAATCAATGAATGCACACAGTTGCTAGATGACCATTGTTCACCCAATTTTGGACTCTTAAGTGTTTTACATTTATACCCTTTTCTTTCGATTTCAAAAGTTTTGAGATAAACACACTTTTGAGTCTTTGTGATTTTATCTTCTTTTCCCTTTTCCACTTTCCATATATAAGTTTTGAAACATTTATTGGAAGGTTCCAAGGAAAGAATATTCAACTCCAAAATCATTTTATAGCAATGTTTTGAGAGATTTGGTCATTTCTGCGCATGCTCATGCCAAATTTCACATTACTCATGATCTGGATATTTGGACTACTGATTTTCTTAATGTATTCTTAACAAAATTGATTTTGGTCCTTTTAGAGGATTCTTAACCTGTTTTTCAATACATAAGATCTAAATGGCTAAAGTTTTAATTTCCCTCTTTTTATGTAAACAAAAACACTAATGTTTTCATCCAAACATAGATTTTTGTTGACATGAGGTAAATACCTTAGCTGCAATCATGTTGGTACATCACAAGCTTCATAACAACAATTGAAATCAATTTTGTAGATAATTATACCATGGTTATCAGATATATTTTCAGATCTGAAAACCATAGGTGATTTATGCATAACATCACATGTTATGTGAAGTTTGTGTGTCTTATGACATCTTGGTTGTTTTACAGAGCACGTGAATAGTCATTTTGAACATGATTACTCGTTACTCTGTTTTTCAACTAAATATAATCAACCTTAGTATCAATGAATTTTGAGCTGAACTGTTATGTCAAATTGATTGTTAGATCGAATTTGTCTGTCCAGGCTCTGATACCAATTGTTAGGATCTGAGGCTCTCATGGTTGTGTTTGTTTATAATAGATGAATAATGAATGAACATGATTCAATGATTTATGCAGCGGAAATGAACACAAACTTTGTAAACACAATCAACGAGAAAAATAGTTTTGATAAACACATGCTTTCCATTAGTCAAAAGATTACAGATCAAATCAAAAGATTACAAAGCATGCTTACAAACTAAACTCCCCATCAGCCTGATGCTCCATGGTTGATTAGATGAAAGGATTGGAGGAGAAGAACTCACTCAGTCAATCAAATGTAACAGTACAGGGTACTGTTACATTTATAGGCAAACCAAACCACTGAAGCATCTCAGCTGACGTCACCATGAAAGTGACATCTAACAACCTAACAACCTTATCCACTGTTACATATAACTACTGCTTAGCTAAACACTGACACTATTACAATAGACAAAGTAAACAACTGTTTCTTTATTCCACTGCTTCATTCCAAGCAGGGCTTTAGTCTTTAGCAGCACTTGACTTGAGGCAGTAGATTAAGGATCAACACTTTTGTCTTCATCAGTTGTTGTGCATAAGTAGTACTTAATGGACAGCATTTGTAGTATACGAACAGTGGATGAGGGCCATCAGATGTTATAACCACTTTCAAGGGGAAAGTCTAATGCAAACTGCTGCTTATGATGAATCGACTGTTGTGAACCGGTTTTGGCTCTCATTATCTGTTCCTCTAATAGGGTTCAATCCCAACAGAAATAGTTGAAGGAAAGATCAAGGCATAAACACAAGAGACTAAATGATGTGGTTAAAGAGTGCTTGTTCTTTTTCAGGTAACTAAATTCTCAAATTTACTTTACTTCTATACACGCTTTAATGAAGTTATCATAAGGCCGGAGG
The DNA here is from genome assembly GCF_002127325.2 of Helianthus annuus. NCBI lineage: Eukaryota > Viridiplantae > Streptophyta > Magnoliopsida > Asterales > Asteraceae > Helianthus > Helianthus annuus. The sequence continues at coordinate 153,184,551 of NC_035440.2, forward strand.
GTGTGGGGGCGCCACCCCCGCCAACTCATCATCTATAGCGCCCCGGGGCGCTATACCTCCACACCCTCGGATTTAAAGGGGGGCGCTATAGGAGGGGCTCCATCATGGTAACGAGGGAGAATGGCTTTATCAGGTGGGGCCCACTTGATTTAAACAAATAAAATCTTTTTTTTTTTTAATTTTGTTTAATAGGGGGCTCCATCCACACCTTGCAAATTAAAAGGGGCTCCATGGCTGAGGTGGATCCTAGGTGGCGCTGACGTGACCTGATAAAGCCCCTAGGGGGCTCCAACCACACCCTCCAGCCTAAATATTGATACGTCATCAAATGTGACAATTTAGCAATTAATTTTGACTATAAATGTTTCTCTCTTTTATGCCAGTTAAATATGTGTCTAGACATTTTGGTGGTGCAATGTTAGCTGAGGTATCGCGTTGGTCTGCCACAACACAACCATGTCTGGTGGCGCCATATGGATGAAGATCGGAGTTTAGATCTAGCAGTGGACGCAGTTTCAAACTCCTTCCCATTATAGCACTGATGGCGGAGATACGTATGCTTTTGCATTCAAGGCTACTTATAGGAGAGTGAAGGTCGTTTTTCATAATCCTGGTGTTCAAGAGGATCCGACTTGTACCTCTTTTGGATGCCATTGCAATCAAAGAAATGGTTCCGCTAAGATATACCAAAGGTAATCTGTTCGTTTAAGAGGTTGTATGCATTAAAAATAGCCAACCCATTTGGCCTGTTTCGTTTTCAGCTACATATTTTTTACCCGTTTTGAGATAAAACACAACAAAAAGCCTCAGACCGTCCCATTAATAAGTAATTTGATCACCTATGATATGAAAAATGCAGGAAATTTGGTGAAAAATTATGGATTTGAGATCGGGCCTCACGTGTTCAAAAACTTCTCAACATGGTTCCTCCTCCTTCCCAAAATACACAGCATAGTTTCACTGCTCCCTGGGTGGATAATCGAGTCACTGAAACCAGCAAAATACATAGACTCAAAGCACTTTCAAGTACCCAAGGGCCTGGCTGCCATCGAGTTGGTTGGCGGTAGAGAACCGCTATCGTGCAAATCATTCGCACCATCCCAAACAAACTGTACAAACTATCATTCACCATTGGTGACACCAAGAACGGGTGTCATGCATTGATGATGGTGGAGGCTTTCGTAGCAAAGGAAACTTGAAAGTTAAATATGAGTCTATCGGGAAAGGCGGGTTTAAAATAGCAAGCTTTGAGTTTTAAGCCATTTCAAACAGAACAAGACTTACATTCTATAGTGCTTTTTACCATACAAATCTTAATGACTATGGTCACTTTTGTGGTCCTGTCTTGGATGATATTAAGGTTTTTCCTGTTCGTCATTAAACACTTGGAAATTTAAAAAGACATTTCTTTGAAGCTAGATTAGAACCACCAATGATGTAACCTGAAAAAAGATTTGAGCTTTTTATTGGTTAAAGTTGTTTTGAATAAACTGTATGTTGTTTCTTAATCGCGTTACATTATATTACATGATACAGCGTGTCAAGACCAAAAATGAATTACCGATACATAATGATGCAAGGTTTTATTGATTTAGATTTCTTAATCACGTCCCTCCTTCCGTCCGCTATTGTAAGCAGCACCTCCAAGCTCAAACATATAGTTTGCAAATTCATCAGATTTGACTATTCGATCGACAATCTACAAAAGCAAGAAAAAAGGATGCACGACATAAGGACATACATACAGAAAAAACAAAAGCAACAAGGAAACATACCAAGGGAAAGCCGGGCGCAAGTAACCACTTGCAATCAGCGTTATCCTCCTCTGCCAGAATCTCGGAGACTTTGCTCTTCGCAGTTCTGTCAGAAACAATCTTCTCCAACTTTGCAATACGTTGGATGTAATCATTCTCCCTCTTCTGATACAAGGCAACAGCCTGTTCGTGTTCATCACTCAACTTTGTCTTCTCTCCCTTCAATTTAACTATCTCATCACGGGCAGCCTTCATCTCCCTGTTAGTTTGCTCACAAGCGGTTTCCCACTCTTTCTGCCTATCCGCATTGAATTGCTTTTCCTTTGCAAGTTTGTCTTCAGCATCAGCAACCCTCCATAATAAGCCCTTCTTCTCATTGTTAAATGTTTCCCTCTCATCAGCAAGTTCTTTCTTGGCGTAGCTTTTCTGATGGTCGCGCGCTGCCGCCATACGATTTCTGATCTGGACAATCTTCTCTGAAGTTTCAAGTACAAGTTCCGGACCTGTGATCTGGCTGTCACCCACCTCAGCCCAACAGAGAGGAGAACGGCATTTCCGTCCGTACAATGCTTCGAACGGGGCTGCCTGGATGCTGGAATGGTAGATGTTGTTATAAGAAAACTCTATCAAAGGCAAGTGTTTATCCCAACCTTGCCAAAATCGATCACGCATGCTCGCAACATGTCTTCAAGTGTCTGGATGGTTCGTTCACTTTGACCATCCGTCTGTGGGTGATAAGCAGTACTCATGTCGAGACGTGAGCCGAATGATTTGTGCATCGACTGCCACAAATCTAAAATGAAACGCGGGTCGCGATCAGAAATAATAGAGGTTGGCACCCCGTGCCTAGAAACCACCTCCTTTAGATAGACAACAGCAAGTTGTGAGAACTTATCCATTTCCTTGATTGCTAGGAAATGCGGTGATTTCGTAAGACGGTCGACGATCACCCAAATGGTATCATTCCCATGTTGAGTTCTAGGTAGACCAGTGACAAAATCCATGGCAATCTGTTCCCACTTCCACATGGGTATCTCTAGTTGCTGAAGTAAACCAGAAGGTTTTTGATATTCCACCTTAACTTTCGCGCAAGTCAAACATTTGCTTACATACGTCGCGATGTGGGCTTTCATCTTCGGCCACCAATACAAAACTTTTAGATCCTAATACATCTTATCAGAACCTGGGTGAACAGAGTAGCGGGATTTGTGTGCTTCGTCCATCACAATCTCTCTAAGGTTTCCATACAAAGGAACCCATATCCGTTCCATAAAATAACGAATACCGTCAGATCTTTCAACCAGTTTCTTCTCCAAGCCTCGCATATACTCAGCTTTAATGTTTTCCTCTTTCAGTGCTTCAGTTTGAACCGAACGAATCTGGTCAGGGAGGTTTGAGTGAATACTGAGCTGTAAGGCTCGTACACGCTTAGGTTTTGCCTCCTTTCGACTAAGGGCATCAGCTACAACATTAGCTTTGCCTGGATGACACTTGATGTCACAATCGTAATCATTTAAGAGTTCCACCCAGCGACGCTGTCGCATGTTTAACTCTTTTTGGTCGAATATGTGCTGGAGACTCCTGTGGTCGGTATAAATAGTGCATTTGGTACCGTACAGGTAATGCCTCCAGATTTTTAATGCAAAAATTACAGCCCCCAACTCTAGGTCGTGAGTCGTGTAATTCTTCTCATGAACCTTTAACTGTCGAGAAGCGTAAGCTATCACCTTCTTATGTTGCATCAGCACGCAACCGAGACCCTGAATGGAAGCATCACAGTACACTATGAAGTCTTCGGTACCCTCGGGCAAGGACAAGATTGGTGCACTGCAGAGTTTTTGTTTCAACAACTGGAAAGCATCTTCTTGTTTCATTCCCCATGAGTATACAACGCCTTTCTATGTTAGTGCGGTGAGAGGTTGAGCGATCTTTGAGAAGTCTTTAATAAATCTGCGATAGTACCCAGCGAGACCAAGAAATTGTCACACCTCCGAAGGATTCTTCGGTGCCGCCCAATTTCTGATAGCATCAATCTTAGCAGGATCTACGTGTATCCCCGTTTCATTAACAATGTGGCCAAGGAAGTGTACTTCTCGAATCCAGAAGTCACACTTAGAGAATTTCACGTAAAGTTGTACCTTCCTCAGAAGTTCTAAGATAAGACCCAAGTGTCGCTCGTGATCCTCCTTGCTCTTTGAATAGATCAGAATGTCATCGATAAACACGATGACGAAATCGTCGAGATATGGTTTGCACACGCGGTTCATGAGGTCCATGAAAACCGCTGGTGCATTAGTTAACCCGAATGGCATAACCAGAAACTCATAATGGCCATACCACGTTCGAAAAGCCGTTTTAGGAACATCCTCCTCTCGGACTCTCATCTGATGATAGCCCGATCTTAAATCGATCTTCAAGTAAAAACTTGACCCTTGCAACTGGTCAACCAGATCGTCGATGCGTGGCAAAGGATAACGGTTCTTGACTGACACTTTGTTAAGTTCTCGATAATTTATGCACATACGAAAGGACCCGTCTTTCTTCTTCTTAAACAGAACTGGGGCTCCCCAAGGCGAAGAACTGGGTCGGATAAAACCTCTATCCAATAGTTCTTGGAGTTGATTAGACAGTTCCTGCAACTATCCTGGTGCAAGACGATAAGGAGCACGGGCAATCGGAGCCGCTCCCCGTGTGAGATCAATTTGAAATTCCACCTGACGGTGTGGAGGTAAACCAGGGAGTTCTTCAGGAAAGACATCAGAAAACTCACGAACAACTGGCAGGTCTTCGATCTTCCCTTCTTCAGGCTGAGTATCAGTAACAAGTGCTAAAATAGCAGGGTAGCCCTTTTGTAGACACTTCTGGGCTTTCATGGCTGAGATAATGCCAACCATCGCACCACTACGATGACCTTGAACTGACAGAGATTCTCCACCGGGGAGAGGAATACGTACAATTTTCTCCTTATAGAGAATTTCTGCTTGATGATTAGACAACCAGTCCATACCAATGACTACATCGAAGCTTCCAAGAGTAATGGGGAGTAGGTCAATGTCAAATACTTGACCCATGAGAACGAGTTTACACCCGAAAAGAACATGTGAAGCTTCAATTGATTTGCCATCAGCTAATTCTACTACGTGTTTGTTTACAAAAGGTGTAGGAGTCAACCCTAACTGACGACTGAACCCCAAAGACACATAACTCCAGTCGGCACCAGAGTCGAATAAAACAGAAGCAAATAAGTTGTTCACAGAAAACGTACCGGTCACCACATTGCCATCATTCCTAGCTTTCCCCGCGCCAATGGTAAATACCCTTCCGCGAACTCCATTGTCCCCGTTGTTGCCGTTATTGTTATTCCCAGCATTGTTATTGTTGTTCTAACGGTTTTTGTTATCATTGGCATTTTGATTTAGCTGAGGGCAATCCCGTTTAATGTGACCCTCATCCCTACACTGGAAACATCCTTTCCTATTACCTTAGTTCTGATGGGGCTGCTGCCTTTGCTGTTGCTGATGATGTTGTTGTTGCTGCTGAGTCTGCTGCTGCTATTGCTTCGGGAACGGAGCTCTGCAATCCTTTGCCATATGGCCCACCTTATCACACCCATGGCAAGCTCGGACACAAGGTCCACGATGATGATAGTTACACTTGTTGCACTTTGGCTGCCTTCCCGCATAGGAGCCTTGGTTCGGATTGCTGCTCTGACCTTGGTTAACAGAGGAGGACTGACTGAAACTACGATTGTTGCTGTTGTCTGGCTCGAGTTGGACACCTTGTCCGTATCATTCCACTTGCGCTTGTTATCACTAGCAGGAGTAGTAGTAGCAGTTGGAGTAGCAGAAACACGAGGCGGTAGCGAACCACGCTCGACCTCTTGGTCTATAATCTTGTGTGCTAAACGAATGATCTGAGGCAAGTTGTTAAGATTTGCAGCAGTGACCAAACCCTTAACTTGCGGTGCTAAGCCTTTAATGTACAATTCAATTCTTCGGGGTGGTGGTCGGGATAGGTTAGGGCACATGTTTGCTAGCTCATGGGACCGTTTTGTATAAGCCTCGATCTAAGACCCCACCATCTTTAGATTATAGTACTCGTTCTCGAGTTTCTGAATCTCGTCACGAGGACAGTACTCCTCTCGCATTAACTCCTTGAAGTCGACCCAAGTAGTCGCATTTGCCATTTCATACCCAACATTTGGACTTGGGCATTCCACCAAGTCAAGGCACCGTCCTCCAGCGTGCCTGTAGCATACTTTACTCTGTCCCCCATAGGACAGTTACACATAGCAAAAACCGACTCTGCTTTCTCAAATCAACGAAGTAGTCCTACTGCCCCTTCAGTCCCACTGAATGTCTGTGGCTTACAATCCATGAACGACTTAAACGTGCATACAGGCGGATTGTTCTTATTCTGCTTCACTTGTTGACCTAAGGACGAAAGAAAATATAACATACAAGTAAGAGTCGAGTTCGCAACACAAGGATAAAGAGTATTTGGCACATATCGTACCAGCTTGCTGAGCTGCTAAAGCTTCAGCCACACGAGTATTGATCAGTTCGGTTAATTCGTCCCGAGACATAACAATGTTGCCACGTCCACTGTCGCGGTCAACACCACGTTCCCCGTTACGTCCACCACGTCCACTCATGATTCTATATAAGAAAAAGGGAAAAGATTAAGGGTCGAAATTGAGTAGGAGTCAAGCATCGTTTTGAAGTCTACAGATTACTGAGTTCTACCCGTACGTCAGACAACAGAGTAGAACCCTTTTCACACTCGTTAAGCCTCACTGGGACTCACATGCACCCCACATTTTTATTATGTGTGCACCCATAATAACAATGCGATTTTCATGTTTATCTCAGCTCCTTTCAACTCCTGCTAAAAGGTTCCTCAAATTCGAGTAACAAGACAGAAGACACCACAACATGGATCATGAAGTTTTAAGGAAGTGTCACACTATCAATCACATAACGTAGGCAAGTAACACATGAATTCATATTGTAGTGCTAAGTGTGCATTCACATGCAATGTCATACATAAGTGTACACAAGATATGCTGTGCAATAAGTAAATGAGAGACGAACCTTGCAATCTGGAGCTGAGTGTCATGGTCGATTTCTGAACTGTTCGGTTAGTCTGGTTTTATAAAAGCGTTTTAAAACCTAGTTCACTATAACCAGTGGCTCTGATACCAAACTGTAACACCCCCAAAATACCACATGCGAAAACACCGCAGGACATGTGGTGTACCAGGATCCAGCCACCAATCACATTGAACTATAAAAAAATATTAAATAAAAGTTCCATTTATTGCATAATGTAATTTCAAATCATGACTTAAAACCAATAGGTTCAGCAGAAGCATAATGTAAATCGTCATTCAAATGTTTCAAAAACTAATGTATGAAACCAATGAACATGTTGTATCCAAGAGACTCGACCCGTGACCACTCCAGCACTCCCAGATAGCAAGTTCCATGTCCATGAATCTAACGACCTGCAAGCATGCAAACAAGTGTGTCAGACGACGTTGGTGAGTTCAAAGTTTGCTATCCCGTTTAGTTACCAAGTATAAGTTTAAAGCTTTTCAGAAATACAATGTTGTTAATAACTCGATTACCGCAAGATGGCTCCAGATTATTTGCCCTTCCCCAATGCTCTATCAAACATTAGTCGAGTGGTTAAGGTAATTAGTTCATGCTCGTCCTCCCCGGTACGGTGTGAGGGTGCTAAACCTGATAGCACTATCAACTAATAACCCCGTTGCCTCCCCGGCAACTAATTCGGTATATGATGGGACTTAAGTGATAGATATGAGTGTATTAACCAACACCCCAAGTTTAACATTCCAGTTAAACCCATTAACCCAGTATTCCTCCCCGGAATACCTACTAGATGTCCCTCCCCGGGACGTATGCTTGAAAAAGAGCAGTGAACTCACCTTAGATTTGCTCGGTATACTAAGTTACCCATTCCAGATCCCAATGAATCAGTTTCATAATCAACTAAGTCACGTATTTTCACAGTTTACATTAGCCACAAGGATCACCATCTCACATAGCAATTATTCAATCGCATACAAGTCCACATCCCATGTGCATGACGCATAATCACATTACCACGTGAGTTTGCTACTTACACAAATCAATTCAGATTTCTCATTCCTAGTCAATACTATTATCTTGCAACATATCGAATTCATAAACACAAATTGTTTCACTGTTCCGTCCACTTGTTCTTCATGGCGAAGAATCCTCACGGTGAAGAATGATTCTTCGTCGAGAATGAAGGTGACGAAGAACCTTAATGGTTCGTCAAAAACCGGTAAACGAAGAACCAAGTTCTTCGTCGAAGTGCATCCTTTGGGGAGTCCTTCGTCGCTGCCCTATTAGACAGTTACCATTCCCTTAATCTTGTAACAGTTAACAAATTATTGGCATGCTTATCGGATCAATCAACATCTTTTAATAACAGTTACATTCATCCATGAAATCAACTTCATAAACAACAATTAATCTGATCATTCATCATCTAAAACATCCTGACAGAATCATTAACACAATGATTACGACTTTAACATGCAACCCTAATTTCTTATGTAGAATCAAAACAGTAACAACTTGTTTATATCCGCAAACTATCAAAGGTTCACATAAAACAGTCCTAGATCATGATCAAACATCATCACGTAATTCCCTTCTAACAGTTAGTTATCACGAGTTTGTTCATCATTAGTTTCTCTAACATATGATCCTAAGCATTATCATCAAGCAAGGATAAGACCAAACTTAATCATCATATATCAACACAACCACGTTTATCAATTCATCAAAGGTAACGATTAACTAACCGAATGGAATAAGATGAAAGTCAAGAAGGTCTTCGAGAGTGAGAGGATTGCCGCCGTCGTCGCCATGTTCGAATGGGAGCAGAAGAGTGATTAGGGTTTGATTATGTTTCATAGGTTACGCAAGTCTTAAACAAACACAATAACAGTTGGGCCCATTCTGGGCTACGGGCCGAGAGACCTTTTTTTTGGCGAAGGACCTGCTTGACGAAGAACCTTCTTCGTCGAGATTGATGGTGACGAAGAATCATTCTTCGTCCAACAAAGGTTGTGGCGAAGAGTTGTGACGGAGAACCTTCTTCGTCATCTTGGGTTTCCATTACACATTAAACATTAAACATTACACATTTAACAACCAAGCATCAGAATACTTTAATCATTCAAATAAACTACACATGACACCATATAAAACAAATTATAAAAACAGGATTGTGAAACAAGGGATGCATAGAGGAAAGACCTTGAAATCTCGGGTTGTCACATCATCCCCAACTTGAAAGAAATTTCATCCCGAAATTTGATAAGTAATCCAAATCAGCAAGGTGTTAGATCAGGATGACTGTGGATTTTCCGCGGTTGCCACACATAAACCGGAAAGCCCCTAGGGTTTTGAGGGGCCCATAGCATACTCATCCCGGCCGCCACCAAGGCCCTCTCTTACAGTTGAATAATGGGAGTCACTTTTCGAGTTAAGGTGGTATACCAATCTTGCTCAGTAAAGTCCACCGAAACATTCACACGGAGAACGCCTTCACTCTCACCCTATAGTGCATATCGATGGGAATGACCCCACGACAAATGTAGAAAAATTTTTGTTTCCACTCATGTAGACTCTTTGGTGGATCCCGGCTACAAGGGTTAACTCTAGTGGTACGTGAACTAAAAGAATAGAAACCACCAGTGTAGGTCACAAAGTAGAAAGTGTTGAACTTCTCAAACGACGACTCCACATGATTAACCCGACAAATGAACTCAAAATGCGTGAGGCGAGGCAACCCCAGAGCATTTATCTGAGAGATGTGCAAATCGTAGCCAGTCAATACCTCCCCAATAAACTTTGACATTGGGAGACGGAAGTTCCCTTCCCGGAAAAAATCAGCGTACAAAGTCATGTACCCAAGTGGAGCGTCAAGGGCGGTAGAGTTGGGTGTCGGAAACTGGATTCCCCAATCCGAAGATAACCCAAAATTTTGAATCAGATTATGAAGTTCCTCCTCTCTCCAAATTATAACAACCTGGTCTGGCCCTGGAAGATTCTTCGGCTTGTACTTCCTCTTCTTAGTAGCAGTGGTGGATTTTGGAGCAGGAGTCATGTTAATAGATAGATGAAAAAAGAAGAAGATTTAGAGAAGATTTCAGAGAGAAACGGAGTTCAAATTTTGAAAATGAAGAGGAAAACTATTGATATGGCGATAACTGCCTCATATTTATACCCATCGCATTTAATGCGATGGGTAGTGGATCGTCAGGAAGACGGGGAGTCGGCCAGTCAGATGTCGACACGTCAGAAGAGAGAGAAATAAACGCCGTCCTTTCAAGGCGCGTGGCCGCCACGCGCCTGACAAACGGCGAAAATTTGCCTGACACTTCTGAAAAAGCAACTGTTCACGTCTCCGACAAGACAGCCACCTCAGACGGAACGTCAGTCACATCAGTTGTCCCAATCTCCACAAAGAAACTTCCCTTAGAAGAAACCTCCAAAAAAGTGAAGTTACCATCACGCGCCATGCCCCATTTTGGCTCAACTTTGCAAAGTCACCCTCACGCACCATGCGCCATTTTGGCTCAACTTTGCAAAGTTACCTCCATGCGTCATGCGCTATGCGCCTTTTTGGCTCAAGTTTTGGAAAGTTACCTTCATGCGCCATGCGCCATTTGGCCGAACTTTGCAAAGTTACCTCCATGCGCCATTTCGGCTCAACCTTGCAAAGTTACCACCATGCGCCATTTTGGCTCAACTTTTGGAAAGTTACCTTCATGAGCCATGCGCCATTTTGGCTCAACTTTGCAAAGTTACCTCCATGCGCCATGCGCCATTTTGGCTCAACTTTGCAAAGTTACCTTCATGCGCCTAGCGCCATTTTGGTTCAACTTTGCAGAGTTACCTTCATGCGCCTTGCGCCATTATGGTTCAAGATGCAAAATTCAAACAAAATCAAACAACAAAACCACTACCTTTATGAGTCCAGAATCCCTCCTAGACGATAAACTCAATTAGAAGGCACACTGGACTGGGGGGACTTAAAGAGGTATCGTCCCAATTCCATATACACGTGGCATGGACCACACCCCAATTTTTATCCAACATCGCGCCTACATCAGCAAGCGTTTCCAGAAGCTTCTAGAAGCTTCTGGAAGATATCAAGGTGGCATCAAAGATGCTCCTCCAGACAAAAAGGACAACACGTGTCACCAATGATCGGACGCCATATGGACCTGTAGCACGATCCTAGGACAGGCCGACAGCTGCTGGTACGGCTCTCCTACCTGGACAAATAATGGCGTGCCACATCAGCCACTACTCTGAGTGCAGCAGAGGAGACCAAGAGGATATTCCCCTTGGTCGGACAGCTGGCGCCCGGTGGCAGCTGGCAAGGCCTCGCCTCCCTCCTTCATCCTTCGGCTATAAATAGGACCCTTCCTCATTCAGGTAGAACATTCGGCTCTCCTTACATTTCACCTACAACACACACTATTTATCCTCAAAGCAGTACTTATTCTCACGCCAGATGGTGGTCACAAGGAGAACCCCCCTATTCTCCTCCTTGTGGCGAGTCACTGGTGTTCTGTTTTGCAGGATTCCAGTTATCGGCGAGTGGAGAAATAGATTGAACCCCTCATACGAGACTACCCAGCTGGTTAGCCTACGTGTTAAGCAGTGTTTCATCAGTTGTTTATATTACTATTTATTGGGAATTTAAGGAATAAGGGGCTGAAAATTTTAAAGTTAAAAGCCTTACTAATTTAAGATGCTTCAGGTTTATTGTTTTTGGTTTTCTTTTTTTTTTTAATATTTGAGAAATATCTTCAAAAGTTTATAAAAAAGATCCTATAGGCAACAAGAATAAGTTTATCCAATAACTTACACCGGAAGCTTTTCATTTCTTTAAATTTGTTTGAATTTTGATCAAGTGGGTCATAAGAATTTATAGAGCTATGTACATAAAGATTCTATTGATGTGTTGCTCATTTGGGTGACTATAAGCACAAAAGAGTTTGGACGGGTTGTGGTTTAAGAATCTTAGGGTGGAAGGGGTACTCCCCATATGGGGAATGACAAACTCTCCACCTAGCCAATCATCTTATTTAAAGTCAACTCCTCTCTCCACTCTCCATTTTATACTCAAACATGCTCTAACAAGTGTTGTGTTTTCCATTGCATCGCGAATTTGGTTTTGGTTATGGCTCAAAAACGAACTGCCCCGTACATAGCTCTAAACTCACCAACCTAAGTGATAAGTTTCCCGCCGCATCGCGTGGGTAAAAAAACTAGTTATTATTTATATACTATTAATTTGAAAGATGTTTGTGCATAGTGGGTTTGTACATAATGCTTAATGGGTTTTTATGCATAGTTGTGTTGTACATGATGCTTAGTGGTGTTGTACCCCATGTTTTGGGTTTTTTTTTTTTTTAAATTGATGTTTCACTTTAAACCCAAAACTACTTGATTTTGTAGTTTTAACCCAAAAGTTTTTAGTTTTTTCAATTCAACCTCACTACCTTTTTACTTTCAACTTTGATCCCCTATGTTTTTCATATTTTGCAAAAAATTTTGTTTTACATTTAGATATAAATTTTGCGACTTAACACAGCACAATGTGTGTGTGGTTCAACGATTTTACGTTTTGTTATACATTTCGTTCTAAATTTTGCGAGTTAACGTGGGGCAATGTACGTGTGTGGTTCAGTGTGTTTACGTCGTCTATTTTTTTCCTGTTTAATAAGTTCGTCACGACGTGCGAGTCCTAAATCGAGTTAGTTATTATTTTCTATTTTTATATGTCGGTCTAATTTTTCCACGTTAAGACGCTGCAACTTCAATGTTGGTGCTCGTCGGCTATAGTGTGACATTGGTGCTATTTGTCACGGTTTTACACCCCCGCCGCAACGCAGGGAGCTTAATACGATTGGTTATTTATATGGATATAAGTCATGTAACGTAGTAATTATGATACCATTAATTGTATTGAGATTATTTGGTGAATTACTTATTTGTATAAGACAGTAATACAGACTTAACCGACAAAAACATCTTAACACATTGTAAATGTGAATCTGATCAACAACATGTCAATTTCGTTGGTCGCGGCGCAAAGCGCGCGGGTCAATCTTCTAGTTATTCTTTAATTTAATGCAATGTAACACTTGAAAAATGTGAGTTATTATTGTTTCATGACAGTTATCACCGTATAACTGGGTGAATCATATAAGAACCCCCTAAGTTGCAATAATGCGCTTGAGTGGCAAGAGGTGATTCGGATGTGAATAATGGGTTGAAGTCGGGATGTCGGTGATTTCAACACCCTTTTCCCAGAACTATTCTATACCACTACACAAAGAATGGTTCCTAACTCGGTACCAACTTGTCACATGGGATAAATTCTCGGTACCAAAAGGTTTTGTTCACTCATACCGTATCCACATCTGTGTGACCCCTTACTAAACAAGCATCAGTAGTGCATTTACTTTTTTTTTGGAACAACGACTTTCTTGTATTAGGCTATCGCACTCCCCAAATTGGAGAGCCCTGTTGCCTCATTCTGGCCAGACTATGTTGTCTTAACCGGGCCCACGCTGGTTTTAGAGTTTGGCTTAGGCGTTTGTGACAACAGTTAATTTTCCGTGTATCCGTACAATAATTAAACAGTAGTTTGTATCTTAATGACTGTGCCTGATTTGGATTAATGACATGAATGATTTTCTGATTAGTGTCACATACATACAAGTGCATTACATGATTGCATGATTCCTTATCATTATTGCATGCAACACAATATGGTTCACTTAGTGCACATAACAAAGTTAGCACAGTTATCAGACAAACTAGAAGTACTGACGGGAGTTCAATACTCAGACAGACATGATGTTAAGACACAGAATGAGCCCGAAACCAAGAGTTGCACTAGAATAGTATGTAGGGAAGTAAGGATCATAAAACTGCCTTCCTAGTGATAGTTTAAGTGCCGGAAAGTGCCTAAAACTCACAAAAACTGCAGAATTCAGCATATTTCAGCAAAAAATCAGCATTTCAACTACAAAATATAATGCAAAATTATGGTTTAATGGTCCAGAATACCTTCCTAAGAGTCGGGAATCAAAACTGTCATAAAAGGGAACATAAAACACACTAAATTGCGCAATTTAGCACCTTAACGAACCGGTAACCAACCGAACAACCGGACACTACCCGAAACACCAAGTTTTCACTAGAAGCATTGTTTTAGTGTTATGAAGCTAGTTATGGTCACCGAACATCATAACACATCCTAAAATACCATAACACATATAACACTAACTAACATACTTACAATCTAACTAAAATCCTTAACTTACCATTGAATCACAACCAATACCCCCCCCCCTAATGTTGACGGTCACAAGGTGGGCCACCACCTTGATTTTCCTTCAATTGTTTATTAGATTTGTTTATAACTTTTGAAACATAATAACCATTAGACATTTGTTTGTTGGAGAGTCTTTTTAAATAACCACAAGATCATCATCATACTCATTTCATCACCTTCACATCTTCACCTCCTTCTCTTCCTCCTCTCCTTGCTCATGGCTACAACACACACACACACAACACTTCCATTTTTCAATCATTCTCATACAATCCAAGGTGATCTAGAGGTGCAAGAAGCATAGTTAAGAAGCTTGAAGGCTTTGTAGATTGAAGGACCATCACCAAGAGCTTTTATCCACCTCCTACATCATCATCTTCATCTTTGATTCTTCCCTAGCCATAGAGCTAGTAGTAAGCTCCTCACAACTTGATTTTACTTCTCATTTTGGTGGTTAAAAGATTATGTAATATGTTAAACTTAAGAATCTCAAAGAAACATGAAGATGATCACTAACATAAAGCTTAATAACATAAAAATCTAAGTTGTTTTAGTGTATGTGTGATACTTATTTGTTGATTTCTTGTGATTATGATGTTGATCATCATAAGAAGCTTGCTAGATTATGATTAAACACATGATCTAGCAAGTGTGAGGATGAATCTTGTGAAATTAGTAATGATCACCCTTTATGTGAATCATGAACTTGAAAATGAAGTTGTTTTGGAGCATGATGATTATTTGTACATGTTATATGTCTTGAAAATGAATGATTTCAAAGATAATATTTTCAAGTAAACAAAGTTTATTACAAGATTAACATGATAACGGTTTTTAAAGGAAGTAAACATGTTTTAAGTGTTAAAACAAAGTTAGAAAAGTGTTGTTAACAAGAAGAATACAAGAAGAATCATTTTTAGAATGTGACAACTGTGTTCTAATAATCGTTATACAATGTAAAACAATGTTGATTATCAATAAAACAATATGCTTTGGTGTTATTATATGTGTATTTATGTTTGGTGATTTTACAATTTGATTCAATTCCAATTTCAAGCTTTAAATCGCTTTCTGGAAGGTTATACGCGCACTGATGCGTAACTATAACCAGTTTAATGCAACAAACACTCCGGAATAGTGACATAGGCTTAACATACCTTAAATAACCTCCACATAACTTAGAAATAAGTTTTGGATGGTTTGGTGTGTTGAAATCAAGTTTGTTCGATCGCATGGACTATTTGTGCCAAACTGCGAAACTATACCGATTTGTATAGTAACGAACATCCCGGAACTTGATCATAAGTTAAACGTACCCTAAATAACCTTTACATAGCTTAGAAATGGGCTTTGAGGGGTTCGGTATGCTAAAATAAACTTTATTGATCAATAGGGACTAAAAGTGTCAAAAAGTGCACAAGTTTGCATTTTCGCGCATATCTTACGTTCTGAATATATCCGGATATCCAAAAATTTATGTAATAATTAAAATATTTTATTTTAGTGATTGGCATGATAAAATTCCATTCGTCGCGTAATTTGGATCGTTTTTGCGTTCATTACGATTTCCATCGTAATTAACCGAACAACGCAACCGTACAACCAAAAGAACTGACATCCGAGATGTTTTTGAGCATATTTTAAGTTCCCTATACTTTAAATTTATTTTAGAGCCTTGAAATGGGGTTAACGGGGCTTAAAAGTGCAAAAAAAATCAAGTTTTACAAGTGCAGGGACCATTTTTGAAATTTCTGACCAGATTCAATGAACCTAGTCCATTTTGAAGTGTTGATGGTTTTAACCCAACCATGGGCTGGTATTCAATGAACCTAGTCCATTATGACTCATATTATGGGCTCCCATGGTTTTAGAAAACCATAGGCACACATGTAAGGTCCAGATCAAAGCTCAGTTTTCGATGAACGATCTTAACGGTTCTTGAATTCCTATAAATACCCACCCTCACTTCCTCCCAAAGCACACTTGAATCTAATTTTGGCTCTCTAAGTTGAAGTTTATGCTTCATACCTGAGAGTAAATCGGATCAAGAGCTTGCGGGGACCTTCTGTAAGTATTCTTTCGTTCTTTTCATTCGTTTTTATCGTTAAAGTCAAACTGCATTTGACTTTCTGCTTTGACCAGTTTATGGTCAACGCGAAGTTCATTTGAACTTCATAACATGAGCGTAATCACGATTACCACGTTATCTAGGCTTAGTGACGAGTCATAGTTTCGGCCAAAATGCGTTTTCTCGCGTATTTTGTTACAAAACTACTCTAGGATATCAAAACCGTTTGTTTTGATATCAAAACCTGTTTTGTAACTTAACTAAACATGTTCTAGCATGTTTAGCTCGTCACTTTTTAGATTAGTGCTTGTGTAGAGTCGTAAGTCAAGCGGACTAAACACCCGCTTAGACTTTCGAACACGACCCGTTTGGTCGATCAATAGGATGCGACCAAACATGTTTAGTGACCATAGTAGCGTAGGGAATAACCTTCCGAGGTTATACCTTATGGTCACTTAGGTTTGATTAGTCGCATGATAGGTAGTTTATATGCCTTTGGTAAATTACCAAAATGCCCTTTTCATAAATAATTGGTAATTAAGCATATGTAACCTAAACTTTTGTCACGTAACTGATTATGTAACATATTTAAACATGTTTTGGCATATAACACTTGTCATAGGACTAGTTAGACGTCTCGAACGCGCTTTTGCGCGCATGACGCGTTAAAGTAGCGTAAGCTACTTTAATGGGTCGCGATGGGTCGAAAGCACTTAGGTTAGGTTTCAATTTAGGATGTAAGCTTTGTTAAACCATATCACATGAGTTCCAACACTCATTTGGTTTATGAGACTTCATTCTATCCGATCGTCCGATTTAGGCGTCTGTTGTTTGACTAGTGGTTCGATTACTAGGTGCTACTTGATTCCTTTGATTTGCTTGAGATTGTTGGAAGTTCTATTGATTGAGGATACTTAGCACTTCATGTGAGTACATAGTTCCCTTATTTTACTGTTTTTAAATGTTTTGGGGTGATTCATATGTACGAAATGTTTTCAAGGTTTAAACGATGATTTCAAAAACGACTAAAACAATTTTTACTAAACTAATAACGATTTCAATAATGTGAACAAAACTTGATGGTTGTAGTTACATAACAAATGACATTCATTAATTTTGGCCCAACCGACCAGTATTAGGTTATGGTACCATAGGATCTGACAAATCCCGTTACTTTACTACACCCATGGTTATGTGTGGGGGTTGTGGGTAGCGACTGAATCTGATGTTTGTTAACTTACCCTTTGGTGGTTTGTTAATTCGAGAAGCGAGAAGCGAGGTGATCGAGTCATGAAGGTTTGAATATTGTTAGCGAGACGACCATAAATAGTTTTTCACAAATTAAAACGAGGATGATTTAAACGATTTTAAACGAGTTAACGATTTTTGAAACGATTTGAACAAGTTAAACAAATTGGATAAACGATTGGTTTTTGGTTAGTGATTAGATAACGGGACGGGTGTAATGTGATGAAAGCATGGTGGATACGCCGCTGGTACTTCCTATATATAAGTGTTTTCATCATATTACGTACCGTGGCGTTATTTAGTTCACTTGGGTAAACGATTTTGAAACGATGTCACACAAACGATGTTTTCCAAAAGATATAAACCATACGAGTTTTTAACAAGTTTTTACAAGATGTTTTACAAGTTGGTTTTCTAAAACAAATGTTTTTGGGTTAAGAAGCATGGCTATGGGATTTTACAAACTATAACCCACTTGATTTGAGTTGGTTAATTATGTTGCAATACACTTTTCAAAAAAAAGGTTTGTATTTTGACTCTTGTAGTCTAATAAAGTACTGCAACATATAAACGAGCCATGATTCCGATACTCTTATAAAACCTATGTACTCGCCAGCATTTCTTTGCTGACTAAGTTTTTACATATGTTTCAGGTGTTGATGCTTGATTGATTTCTAGGATGCATGCGTCACGTAGGATCTGGACAAGGCCTTAGTGACATAATAACTATGATAGACGATATAAAACTTGTTTGTTCTATGTGTTAAGACAATGTAATGTTTACTTTTATTAGTAAAACGAAACTATTTTGTATCCATGGTTGTGAAACAATAGCTTCTGTTGCAACACTCCCCGACGTTTCCGCCACAGTTTGTTGTCCTACGTGGTTGGGGTGTGACATAGAAAATCATCATGTAAGTTGTAAAGAACTAAAATCTTCAAGAATGAGCTTTATAAACTATAAACCATGTTTTTAGGGGTAACTAAACTTACTAAACAACATGTTAAAAGACTACAATTTTTTTCAAACTTTCAAGTTCATGACATAGTGTAAATTGCATATTTTTGGCTCATGGTAAGTCTTGATTAAATTGTTGATGATTGGTGATGAATTTGAAAAGAAAATGATATGCTTTTAAAGCATGGAAACCTCCATTTCTAAGGGGAAACTATGGCAAAATTTTTGTAGAAATTAAACACTTAGAAAAATATTTTTAAACAAGTGTTTATAAGTAAATTTTGATCATTGTTTTCATAGAAAAATTTGCCATAATTTTTATTACAAAATTTCAAATATTGGAGGTTGGTTTTTGATAAATAAAAATGACTAAATATATATTTAGGAAAATATATATTTAGATGTCACAAATTGTGTGCTACTTGTATATTATGTGTATTAGTTATATTATTTTAGGAAATTGAAAATAATATAACTCACAAAAAAATACCAAAGTTGTAATACAAAATAATACCAAAAATTTGGAATACAAAATACTACTCACAATTCCAAAAAACAAATATATATAATTTATACCCGAATATTGGACACACCGGACAAGGACTATGGACTATATATATATATATATATATATATATATATATATATATATATATATATATATATATAATTGTGCTAAAATAAGAACCACCTCCAGTTGTAAGAACTGTGAGAACTACTTGATCCGGGGCGAGTTGGACCAAATTTTTTTTCATAAACGTAGATGCGTGTATTATAAACACTTTTGTAAAAAAAATTCAAAAAAAATGTCGTGTGTGTAGTTTTGAGCACCACAAGTTTGTGTATTAAGCGGTATTTTGGAAACGGTATATACTCCGGAAATAAATTCATATTTCGACAAATGTATTAAACGGTATTTTGGAAACCAAAGAAACGGAAAATATGGATTTTTACAAGTATTACAAAAAAAATATATCATTTTTGTCAAATAGAAAATATATTATTTTTAGGTGAAGAAAAATATATATTTTCTTAAACAAATTAAGAACATATTATTTTGGGTGAAAATTAGAAATATAAATATTTTCTTAGTTAATCTTGAAAACATATTATTTTTGAGGTTTATATGAAAGTATATTATTTTTGCCAAGTAAAGCTATAATTATTTGCCGATAAAAATTCTCTTAATATATATATATATATATATTGAGAATATAAGTTTGGTGATTTTTAGTTGTCTAAAAATATATTCCGGAAAATTAAATACAAAATTAAGTATAAAAATAATTAATAAATACAAGAAAATACGTATTCTCGTACGTACAAATAGACACCGGAATACGCCGCCAATACTTGGCAAAATACACAAGTCTAAAAATACATAAGTATGATTATACCCATACTTGGGAAATATTCGTGAAGGAATTACAAAACGAAATAAATCAAAATATAATGTCTTGACAAATATTCCAAATAATTGATAAATATAATTTAAGTTAAAATATTATTATTTTAACTAATAATTATATACTTTGGAATTATATAAAGTACATCAAAGACGTAACTCAAAGAATGATAAGTCATAATACCTAAGACTAAGAGTCGTTACACGACTTAACCGTCTAATAAGACATGACACGTGTGTAGGTAGTCGTACGACTAGTGGATAGAGGCTTTGAGTTACTAGTCAGAAGAACGCAAAACCGTGAGTTCATGTCCCCCTTTTCTTTAACTATTTCCAGTTTTATAACTTCGGGGGTGAAATACATGTTACAAAGATTTTCAAATGGTATGGTTAGCTAAGGAATGAACTGTTAGATCATGTGAATGGGTAGGCGCACACTTAAGACCATTAATCCTTGTATAAGGACCGAGGGGCATGAGTGACAGATCTATCTGGGTGTTGCGAGCCCCACCCCTGGGTCGGGAGTGGCCGAAGGTGGTGACTATGTCATTCCAACCGGGTGGACCGGTACAAAATCCGCTAGGTTTAAGTCTTCCTGCACCATTGCACACATATTAATGACCTTGCAAATCATTAATTGATCTGTTCATAGACGCTTTCTTACCGGTTTACAAAGGCATACTTACAAATGTTTACAAGGTTATTCGTGCACACATACAAAACACATGAACTCGCTCAACTTTTGTTGATGTTTTCAAACTACATGTATTTCAGGAAACTGATATGGATCTGGCGGGCGTTTCAAAGATTTCAAGAAGTATTTACAAGAAATGATGTCATCCTTGATAAGATACATGAATCAAAACCTTGATTTATCTATATCTTTTGTTTAAAGTCCTTTATGGAACTTGTTCATTTAAATGGTTTGTAAGTTAAACTTGAAGTTGATGGTTGGTACTAAACAATTTGGTTTGTATTATTTTGAATCGTATTAATGGATGAACATCATGGTTTTAATCATATAGTTGTTTTTTATAAGTGAATTCAATGATATTAAGCAAGTCACACATCATACGCTTATGCAAAAGTCAGGGTGTGACAGTGTTCCCCCGGGAAACCATACCGTCGGCTGCCACTTAACAGTCGTTGTGCCACCACAAGAGCAGAACTCTCTGGCGTAACACACGGTGGGACGAAAACCCGAATGGGCTCAGGATAGAGTCTAACAGCTCTGCAAGGAGGCTAGGCTTTATCTATCTTTGCCTTATCCACCAAAGTGACACAATATCTCCCTTTCGGTAAGATCGGGTGTGGTTCACTACCCTCCACTATCCCTTCCTCTTATTTATTTATTTATTTATTTACTAGTTTAAGATCCCGCGAGTTTCGCGGGTTGCTTAACACAAACATATAATATCTATTGGCATTGAGATAAACTTTGTAATGAATGAATTTTTCAATATAAACGTATAATGATATTGAAATAAAAAATTATAGATAAATGAGTAGCCCAAGCCCACTATAAATAAACGTATAATGAGCTTCTATGTTATAATAATGGTGCCTATGTACATTGGTGATTAGTCTGAAGGTTGGTGCTACAGATGCCATTCCATTGATCCTTGAGTTACATGGAATATCATTTGCTCAGTGTAGTCATAAGTTAAAGGTTCAAAATTGCCACTTGTAATATCTTATAAGTACTTCAATACTAAAAAGAAGAGGTCCGACCAGCAAACTTCCTCATCTCACCCATTTCCGCTTTCACATCATAAATGACCAAGTACTCCTCATAATGACATCTACACAACTCAAGAAATTCAAGAACCTAAAAGACATCATTAGTCACAGTTAGATAGATGGTACAACTCATAGTTTATAAAAAAAAAACTATTTAGCTTCTTTTAATGTGAAAATAATTATGTATTTTTAATCTTCACTTTGCCAAAGAAACTCAAGGATCTACAATAATGGGAAGTTTAGCATTTCAAAATTTAATTGAAAACATTTTGCTTACTTCAGGAGAGGTTATAAAGCCACCTTTTGCGTCACACCCCGACCGCGTTAAAACAACAAACCGCGGCGGAAACGTCGGGGAGTGTCGTAACAGAATCATTGTTTCACAACACATGGATTGAAGTTTCGTTTTATTGAATTAAATTTATTACATTGTATTGAAATCAAAAGCAAAACACGAACAAATCGTCTTTCATTGTTATTGAGTCACTAAGGCCTCGTCCATTCCTATGTGAGCATGCATCATAAACATCATCAAACAACGGTACCTGAAACATATGTGAAAATACGTCAGCATAAAAATACCGGCGAGTACATAGGTTTTGTGAGTGTGGCAGATTCATGGCTTTTAGTACATGTTGCAATACCTCGTCCAACTACGAGAGTTGACGAGTGTGTACCTTGAAATAAAAGAGTTCGATATTGCAATACGTTTTTATCAGCTTTACAAGTTGATATATGTGTAAACCAAAACCGTTGTAGCCATGAATCTTAATTGAAAAACATTTGTCTTTGTAAACCAAGTAGTATCGTTGTTGAAAGTAAACATTGTATGGTTTATATCGTTAAGAAAACCTTCTAGTGTAACTTCGTTTTGAAAACATTCGTCCAAGTGATCTAGATAACGCAACGACATGTAATGTGTTAAAAACACTTATATATAGGAAGTACCAGCGGCGTATCCACCATGCTTTTATCACATTACACCCGCCCCGTTACCTAATCACTTACCATAACCCAATCGTTCAATAGTTCAAATAGTTCCAATCGTTCAAATAGTTCAAATAGTTCACTTAGATCAAATAGCTCCAATGGTTCATTAGTTCAAATAGTTCACATAGATCAAATAGTTCCAATGGTTCAATAGTTCAAATCGTTCACATAGATCAGATAGTTCCAGTGGTTCAAATAGTTCAAATCGTTCACATAGTTCAGATAGTTCCAGTGGTTCAAATAGTTCAAATAGTTCACATAGTTCAATAGTGTGACACCTGTGTCACCACGACCATCAAGCGGGTCATAAAGGGTCAAAAGCACTTAGGATAGGTTTCGTTTTAGTACATAGGCTTTGTTAAACCATATTACA
Organism: Helianthus annuus; assembly: GCF_002127325.2. Classification (NCBI taxonomy): domain Eukaryota; kingdom Viridiplantae; phylum Streptophyta; class Magnoliopsida; order Asterales; family Asteraceae; genus Helianthus; species Helianthus annuus. The sequence goes on from NC_035440.2 coordinate 153,207,510, forward strand.
TAAGTTCCCATACTTATTTGGTTTATGAACCCTCGTACTACCCGATCCTCCGATAGGTCCGTTTATTAATGTAGATACCTATATAGGTGCCGTTTGATTCCGTGATCTTCTAGCATTGCTTGGTGGTTATCCTAGGACTTCTAAGCAATCTCAAGTGAGTACATAGTCCCCTCTTTTACTGTTTTCCAAACATTTTGGGGTGAAACACATGTGCCTACTTGTTACTTTCATGATTTCATGCTTTTATATCATATACTTGCTATGTTCATTAGTACACTATGAGTACATGATTTCATTGTGTTTTTGCTATGTATGTTTACTTAGCATACTTAGTACATCGTTTTACATGACATTTCATGCTATGTATGTTCATCATACTTAGTACATTTTACATCACATACTAAGTATGCCCATTGTGTGCATATTTAGTACATCGTTTTACAAGACCTTTTATGCTTTGTATCATACTATGTATGACCATCCGTCGCATACTTAGTACATTGTTTTCTTACCTATGGTTTGGTGATTACATATTTCACTTGCCATACATGACATTTTGTTTACACATTACTTGATTGACATTTGACAATGGTTTAGACATGGGCAATTTACATTGGTGGTTTATTTGGGTAAGTGATTTAAGTAACGAGATGTGTGTAATATGATACAAGCATGGTGGATACGCCGCTGGTACTTCCTATATATAAGTGCTTGTATTATATTACATGGCGTAGCATTATTTGAATCATTCATTTGGATTTATACATATTTACACAAATAACATATTTTTCACAAGACATTGTTTTACAAAACAGTTTGTTTTATACAAACTCATTTTTACTTGGTTATTCATTTAACTTACATCATTCTTTTTAAATATACCTATCTATCATCGATTTTCAGACATTTTATAAAAGCAAACACTTAAACTGGATTCATGACAAGTTTTTGTTAAACATTTTTCTCAAACCTAGGTCATGAATCCTATTTTTCATAAGACCTATGTACTCGCCGGCATTTTTATGCTGATGTACTTTCACATGTGTTTCAGGTACAATAGTTGATAATGTTTGATGATGATATTGATGCATGCTCACATAGGATTGGGCGAGGCCTTAGTGACATTAAACGATGCAAGACTAGTTGATTTTTTTGTGATGTTTCTTTATTATTAAGACATTGTAACTCATTTAATTCAATAAAATGAAATTTGTTTAATCCATGGTTGTGAAACAATGATTCTGTTACAACACTCCCCGACGTTTCCGCCATGTTTTGTTGTTTTACGTGGTCGGGGTGTGACAAATAGTTCCAGTGGTTCAAATAGTTCAAATAGTTCACATAGTTCAATAGTTCCAGTGGTTCATGTTTAAATTGTGAAAACTAACTTTTGGTCGTTTCATTGAATACATTCAAACCTGTGTGACTCGTCCTAATCGTTCAACTCGTATTAACAAACCACCAAAGGGTAAGTTAACAATCATCATGTTCTGTCGTTACCCACAATACCCCCATAACCATGGTGAAAGTCCGATAACAGGATTTGTCAGATCCTATGGTATCATAATATCCTATGGTACCATCACGTACTACTGGTCGGCTTAAAAATAGTTAATGAATGTCATTCAATTGTCTTTCGACCAACGCCCCAACAAGTTTGTTCATATAATTGAAATCGTTGTGTTTAATATAAACCATAGCATTCGTTTTAGAAAACTCGAAATCATTTAGCATATATGAATCACCCCAAAACAATTAAAAGCGGTAAAAGAGGGGAACCATGTACTCACATTGTAGTGCAAAGTATCCTTGATTAAATGAACTAACAAAGATCGAGCAAACCAAGGAAATCAAGTAGCACCTAGTAATCGGATCGCTATGTTAATAAATCGACACCTAAATCGGGAGATCGGATAGAAGGAGGTCTCGTAAACCAAATGAGTATTGGAACTCATGTGATATGGTTTAACAAAGCCTACATTCTAAATCGGAACCTATCCTAAGTGCTTACGACTCGTTACGACTTGTTAAGGTAGTTAACGCTACTTTAAAGCGTCGTTCGTGCGAATGCGCGTTCGAGAAGCCTAACTAGTCCGTTGACAAGTATTATATGCCCTAACATGTTTAAATATGTTGCATAATCAGTTTAAGTGACAAAAGTTAGGTTACATATGCTTAAATACAAATTATGCATGAAAAGGGCATTTTGGTCATTTTCCTAAGGCATATAAACTACCTATCATACAACTAATTAAACTAAGTGAGCATAAGGTATAACCTCGGAAGGTTATTCCCTATACAACTATGGTCACAATATATGTTTGGTCGGATCCGAACGATCGACCAAACAGGTCGGGTTCGAAAGTCTAAGCGATTGTCAAGACCGCTTGACTTACAACCCTAAACAAACACTAGACTAAAAGTGACGAGTTAAACATGTTAAAACATGTTTAACTAAGTTAGAAGACAGGTTTGAAATCAAAACAAAGTGTTTTGATACCCAAAAAAAATAGCTTCGTCGCAAAATGCGCATAATCGGCATTTTGACCGAAACTTTGACTCGTCACTTCGACTAATCAACGTGGTAATCAGTAGGTATAGTCACAAGGGACTATAACCATCGTGATTACGCTCATGTTGCAAAGTTTAATTGAACTTTGACTTGACTAATTCATGGTCAAAGCAGAAAGTCAAACACTATTTGACTTTCATGCTTGAAAAGCATAAACAAGCATGAAAGAAGCTTAGAAAGGGTCCAAGCTAGGAAGAACTGAACTAAAATACTCAGGTATGAAGCCTTAGCTTCAACTTAGAGCAGATTTAATTCAATTTGATCAAGGAACAAATGCAAACTTGGTGGGTATTTATAGGAAGTCTTGAGTTCTTAGGATGATTACATGTGTTTTTGCAAGATTCAAAGCTTGATCTCAACCATACACTTGTGGCACATTGTTTCTAATACAATGGGAGCACAAAAACAAGCTAATGGTATGCTAAAACCATGTTAGAAATCACTGAAATCAGCTGCTGAAGCCAGGTTCAATGTTTCTGATCTGCAGGTCTGTCGCGCCTCGCGTAGGAATAGGTCTGGGCCTTCGCGCCCCGCGACCAACTTTGCAGAATTGGCAGTTTTGGCCCCTGCATGCATATAACTCAGTTTTTTATGCTTTTAAGCCCCGTTAATCCCATTTCAAGGATCTACAATGAAGTTAAAGTATAGGGAACTTAAAATATGCTTGAAAACATCTCAGATGTCGGTTCGTTTGGTCGTGTGGTTGCGTTATTCGGTTAATTATGACGAAAACTCGAACGGACGCGAAAACGATCCAAATTACATGACGAATGGTATTTTTGCATTCCAATCACTAAAATAAAATATTTTAATGATTACAAAAATTTTTAGATGTCCGGATATGTTCAGAACATAAGATATGCGCGTAAATGCAAACTTATGCACTTTTTGACGCTTTTAGTCCCTATTGATCAAATAAGCATATTTTCGCATACCGAACACCTCAAAGCCTATTTCTAAGCTATGTAAAGGATATTTATGGTATGTTTAGCTTATGATCATGTTCCGGAATGTTCGTTACTATACGAATCGGCATACTTTCGCAGTTTGTCGCAAATAGTCCCTACAGTCGAATAAACTTGTTTTCGACACACCAAACCTTTAAAAAATTATTTCTAAGTTGTGTGAAGGTTATTTAAGGTATGTAAAGCCTATGTCACTATTCTGGAGTGTTTGTCGCGTTAAACTGATTACGTTTACACATCAGTTTGCGTATAACTTTCCAGAAAGCGATTTAAAGCTTGAAATCGAACAAGAATTGACATGTGCAAATGTCTCACGTATTTATACAAATCCCAAGAATGAAACACAAGATTTCATTGGTTTTGTATTTATATGATGGTCATAGAGGCACAGATGTCACAGTCTCCCCTACTTTAGGAAATTTCGTCCTGAAATTTATTCGAAGGAGTCTGTCTGTATAGTTGTGTTAAACAATCGTCTTGCAGGGAATCTAGGGCGTTATCTATTTGCATAGAGTAACCCATCAAGGATTTCCATGTAAGTCATAACTTTATCGTTCCCTAGTGGGTGCTTCCTTAGATAAAGTAGGAAGTGGGAACGAGAAATTTGATTAATGATAAAGATCAAACTAACCAGTAGTTCTGTGAGTATCCTCTAAGAATCTAACTATTAAAACAGAAAGATCTTGTAAGGATTTGCATTTCATTTCTCCAATGGATATTTTTTAGAAGCAAAAATGAATTGGATGATTCATTTTCTCCAATGGATTCTTCGTCAGATGTGGAAATGAAAGACGAATAGGTTAATTATTTCCAAAGGATATTTCTTCAAAAGTGGAAATGAATGGATAATTCATTTTCTCCAATTAATACTTTTATCAGAAATGGAAATGAAGGAATGTATAAGATGTTCATTTCTCAATGGTTATTTCTCCATAAGCGAAAATGAATGGATGATTCATTTTCCTCAGTGGATACTTTGTCAGAAGTGGAAATGAAAGAATTGATATAGGATTATTTATTCCCCAATGGATATTTCTTCAGAAGCGAAAATGAATGGATGATTCATTTTCCTCAGTGGATACTTCATCAGAAGTGGAATGAATCTATTCATTTTCCTCGGTGGATATTTATGTGACAACCCTCACTAAATCAGGTATCCGTACGACTTAATTAATGATTAATTATTGCTTAATTACTGTGCTTGCTCACAATATTGGATAAACTGCTACCTGAATACTGATACGTGTACATACTTGCATCATACTCTATTTGCTGTCACTCTATTATTACATGCTGAACTCTAGTGACAACCTTGATGCACCAAAAGCACAGTAGCACTATGAACGGATAACCTGTTAAACATGCTGATATAGCCAGCATCAGGCACAGACACTGCCTCTAAGGCCTGTATGAGCCCGAGATAGTTTACTACACTAGTAGAGAGTGTAGGGATAAGAGGGTTGTAGAACTGCGTCACTAGGTATAAGTTATAGTGACCGGATGTGCCTAAAACGTACTTTAAGTACAAAATTCAGCACTTTAATTATAAATTCAGCATTTAGCTAACTAATGAAGTGCCAAAACATGAGAAAAATATTACTAGACACTTTCCAAAGTGTCGGGAATGCTTCGTGTCGCTAAAAATAATATTAAAGACACTTTAAAGCTTTGTTAAGCACTTTAACGGATCACTATCCAACCGAACAACCGGACTTTACCTGAAACATAAAAATATTGCCAACAACATTGTTTCTCTTTTTCTGAACCAGTTAGGGTCCCCGAATACCCTAACACCCGCTATAATGCATAACACGCTAGTAACCGAGTTAACCTCCAACTTAACTTAACTTTATCCTAACTATTAGTTGGAAACTAACCAAATAACCCCCCCCCCCAACCGAGTTCGGTCACAATGTGACCATCCCCATTGTCCTTTCATGATTAAAATAATCCTATGTGCTTAATATCTTGGAGACACTAAATCCTTTGGGTAATTAACATAAGTTTGTCTATAAGTAACAACATTGATCCACCATATCATTTCACCACAACTCACCAACACATCTCTCTCTCCTCTCCTTGCTCCTCTCGGCCGAGAACACCCACAAGCATCCATCCATTTTCGAGTTTTGATCTTGCAAGTTTAAGTGCACACAAGGGTTAAGGATCTCATACAAAGGAGCTCGGTGCATTCGGATCGTGAAGGACCTCACCCCATTGCTTTTATCCACGCGTTTTTCGACTAGTTTCTTCCCTAGCCTCGAGCTAGTAGTAAGTGGCTTTAAACACACTCTTGATCTATTTTAAAGTGGTTAAAATGAACTTTATCGGTTAAAATCTTTGAACTTACAAGAAGACATGCTAAAAGTTTACTAAAATGTTAAATGTGTTGGTTAAAAGCATAAGGGTTGTGTAAATCTTGTAAGACTTGTTTTGTGTAATTATTTAGTGCCGAGCTATGTTGTGGTAGCACGGATCATCATCTAACCCGGATTAGTCATGTTCATGGATCATGACATAGAGTATGTTTAAGTGTAAAAAGGGTTAAATGATGAAACACTACTACACACTAAACATGAACTTGTGTAAAATCGATTTTTCTTATGAAATAGTGTTCTAAACTAGTAGATCTACGGATCTACAAACGGTATTTTCAAAGAACCAAGTGTCAAAAGAAAACATAATTTAAAACCGGATGTTTCATGAACAAGAGTGATTTTTTAAACACACAAGTGTGTAAACACTTGTGTAACACTAAGTTTCGACAAAGAACTATTTTTGTCAAATTTTACAAGAAGATGTGAAAATATATTTTCTTTAAAAACGAGATTCACAAGAAACCAAGTAGATTATTGCAAAGATCCACTAAAAGTAATAGAAATTACTACATATTTTGGACAAACCACAAGTTCATGTAATTTTTGCGATTTATATATATTTTGACTAGTTTGATGGTTTGGATACTGTTATTGTTGAATGAGAAAATTGTTGATTTGAATTTTAAAAGAAAATGATACGCTTGAAAGCGTGGCCACCTCCAGTTACAGGGGAAACTCTGGCGAAATTTTTCCAAAAACCTAACACTTGGAAATATTTTCACTACAAGTATTATAAATATATTTCTAACTTGTTTTCAAAAATATAGATTTCGCCACGATTTTTATTACAACATTTCTAAGTGTCGGAGGTGGGATTTTCACAAAATAAAAACTTGATAAATATATATTTAGTATATATATTTTCATAACAACACTTGTGAATTTTTATGATTATTTTGTGAACTATACAAATATTATTTTTAGGGTAAAAATAATATTACCGGATGTTAACGATTCCAAAATAATACGAACGCCTTCACAATAAATAATAAGTTACAACGGTATTATTAATACCACCCAATCTTTAAAACGTAACTTATGCGTTTTCGGAAAAATACTAATAAACGCGTATTTTGGCGAGAGTATTATTATTGGGAAAATTATATGTATTAAAATATAATATTTTTGGGAAAAAATATTTATATTTTGGAGTTAGAAATAAAATATATTTTAAGTGAGACTTAATAATATATTTCGAATCTTACGAACGCGCATGTATTAAAACCCCATCCTTGGGAAGGAATTTATTTACCAAAATAATTACTAAGTGTAATTACGAAATAGTTGTCTAACTATTTCCCAAAAACTTAAACCTTAAAGCACAGCCGTCCGTCTAATAGATTTAGTACGTGTAGGTCGTCGCTCAGCGGTTTGATCAGGAGATCTTCTTATTAGAGACGCACCACTGTGAGTTCATGTCCCCTTTTTCTCTTAACTGTTTTCAGTTTTCCAAACTGCGGGGGTGAAATACATGTTACTATGATTACGAATACTTCTTACATGGTATGGTTAGCGTAAGGAGGGTTACTACTTAGATCATGTGAGTGGGTAGGCGGAAACTTGAGGCCATTAATCCTCAGGGTAGGACCGAGGGACAGGAGCGGTAGATCTATCTGGGTGTAGCGAGCCCAGCCCCAGGCCCAGCATAACGGACCTCAGGGTGACTTTGTGCCCAACGCATAAATCCGCTAGGTTTGAGTCTTCCTACTTAGACTTTACACATATCAATGGCCTTGCAAACCATTGGTGATCTCTTTTTCCTTATTTGCTACATACTAGGATTTTTATACATACAAAGGTTTTACTTACTCACTTACACATGAACTCGCTCAACATTATTGTTGATTTTTTTCCAACTTACATGTATTTCAGGGAACTAAAGATCTGGCGCGGTATGTTACGTTTTCCGCTGCATAAGAGTTCGAGGTCATCCAAGTTTAGGGGATGTGACTTTTACCTGGACGAGTCACAGTCCTTAAACTGTGTTTGTTTCATGTCGATGTTTGTGTTTTCTGAACAATGTTTTATGTTATCAGGTTGTAGTTTCCGTTGCTTGAGTCAACGTCCTAAGACAATGTTGTTGTATTTGGTTTTTAAAACTTAATTTAATGGATGATCTTGCATGGCTTTTATTTCATATAGCTTGTTATGGTTAAGCTATGGTATTAAGAAGTCACACCAAATTAACCACACTTCCGCAAAGCCAGGGTGTGACAATTTCTTCAGAAGCGAAAATGAACGGATAGTTCATATTCCTCAGTGGATACTTCATCAGAAACGAAAATGACAAAATTAATGCAGGATTATTTGTGACAACTCGAGTTTCCGAGATTCCACTTTTGCATTTATTGCACTTTCACTGTTTGTTTAGTTGCTTACTTACGTAATTGGTTTGCTTTGTAACTGTATACGTTTTGATTTGATAAAGTTTATGAATGATTTGACAAATACATGAATTTGGTGATGAAACTGTAAATTGTATGTCTTGTGCATGTATTATGTACTAGATAATACTTAAGGGTGTTTAGTGCTAATAGTGAAATCTTAACAACTCTTAACCCTAATCTTCTTCACTAATCATCACACAAAATCAACATACGTACTTTCACATCCTCCAATCCTCTCTACAATCATTTTCTTCATCATTGGCACAAGCTCTCAATCCTCACTCTTGATTCCTCTCTTTATCTAGAATCAATCCAAGGTAATTGTTTAATGGTTATTTGTTGTTAATCATTGATTGTTTGATTCATGCAAAAACCCTAGTTTTTCATATGATGGTTCTGTGTTTATTGATCAATTCTGATTATTGTGAAATGGTTATGATTAGTTGTGTAATCATTTGTCTGATGCTAAGATGCCTGATATGATAGAGATGGTTGATTGTTGATTAGATTACTGCAATGCAAATGTATGAAATTAGGGTTTCTTGATCGTATGTGTAACTGTTCCATTGATTCTGTAAATTGGTTTTGGAAATCACGTATGTTGTAACTCGGAGTTAAGGTCTGAGTTTTGTGAATGAAGCATAGTCAGAGTTTTTCAAGTTTGCATGGTCCGAACTTTATATAAAACGAAGGTCCGAATTTTTATTGTATATGTAGTCCGAATTTTTGATTATCACACATGAAAGTCCGATTTTTGTAACACATGAGATAGGTCCGAACTTTTGTGGATTTGTATGTGGTCCGAGTTTTAGGAAGGTGGGGTGGTCTGAGTTTTGTTATTCATTTGGTCCGAGTTTGTTAAAGACACACAAGGTCCGACCTTTAAGCTTGATGCCTAGTCCGACCTTTAAGCTTGATACCTTGTCTGAGTTTTGCTATATATACACATGGTCCGAGCTTTTAACCTATGATGCCCTTTGTCACACCCCGGCCGCGTATAACATGCAACCGCGGCGGAAACGCCGGGGAGCGTTGAGACAGAATTAATTGTTTCATAACCATGGAAATTAAAGTTTCATTTTATTTATTAAACACAAGTGTTACATCGTTTCAAAACAGGAAATACAGAGTTCATAACATAATTAAACTAGTCTATCTTCATTTTTAGTCTCTAAGGCACAGGTCCGCCCTAGTGTCATGATCATCATCCTATGGAATAGCTCCTGAAAACACATGTGAAAGTAGGTACGTCAGCATAAAAATGCCTGTGAGATACATAGGTTTTGTGAAAATGGGATTCATGACTTGAGTTTAAAGAAATGTTTAATAACAGTCAGTCATGAACCTTGTAATTTGTCTTGCTTTGTAAACCTTTTGAAAAACGATAATATCAGATGATATGTATAGATAAGTGTAAGGTTAAACGAGTAACCAAGTAAAATGAGTTGAATAAGATAAGTTGTTTGTAAAAATAATGTCTTGTGAAGAGTATGTTATTTGTGTAAAATGTAATGTGTCTAAACTGAAATGACTTAGATAACGCTACGATATGTAATATTATACAAGCATTTATATATAGGAAGTACCAGCGGCGTATCCACCATGTTTGTATCATATTTCATACGCCACGTTACTCCAACCATTTACCCAAACCAACCACCATGTAAATTGTTCATGTATAAATCAATTGTCAAGTGTTATTGTGTAAACCATATCGAAATGTCTATGTTCAATGTAAACCACCAAGTATGTATATCAATGTCAAAATGTTTATGTTTAATGTAGATCATGTAATGTGTACCCAAAATATATCTTGTATGGTAAGTGAGATGTATCAACTAAACCATATGTAAAATGCACAAAACAAGGTGTTGAAGTAAAACATGGTTTAAATCAACGTTATGTTTTGTGGAACAATGCATGCTCTACTGATATAAACATTTATGCGGTATTGTGAAATATGCATACATCCAAGCCTTTAGACTGTGGCGATAAACCCTTAAACAAATTAAAGGCTTATCTAAGTTATGTATATCGAATTCGGTCATTCCTTCCAATCCAAACAAACCCAGGATTTCAGGAACGGGAGTTGTCAATTCCTATGGTACCACTACCTACTAACGAACGGCGTAGCTAATGTTAATGAATGTATTGTTCCATGTTAAACAAACCAAATGTCATACCAAAATGAAGGCATGTGATGTAAACAATTGTACTAAGTATGCACACAATGGGCATAAATAGCATGAAATGTAATGTGAAACAATGTACTAAGTACGCACACAATGGGCATACATAGCATGAAATGTAATGTGAAACAATGTACTAAGTACGCACACAATGGGCATACATAGCACGAAATGTAATGTGAAACAATGTACTAAGTACGCACATAATAGGCATACATAGCATGAAATGTAATGTAAAACAATGTACTAAGTACGCACACAATGGGCATACATAGCATAAAATGTAATGAAATCATGTACTATAATGTACTAACGAATCATAGCAGGTATATGATGTGAAAACATGGAAAGCATGAAAGTAACAAGTAGGCACATGTGTTTCACCCCAAAACAGTTTGGAAAACAGTAAAAGAGGGGTTCAATGTACTCACATTGACTCCTCGAAAACATGTAAAAGATGGGGTTCTATGTACTCACCTGAGATTGCTTTGTAGTTCTTGTATAATGACCAAATAATGCTAGAGATCACGGAATATCAAACGGCACCTAATAGGTAGCTATATTAATATACCGGACCAAAATCGGAAGGATCGGATAGTTTGCGGGTTCGTAAACCAAACGAGTATGGAGACTCGTGTAATATGGTTTAACAAAGCCTACATACTAAAATGAAACCTAACCTAAGTGCTTACGGCCCATTACGACCCGTTTAGGTAGCTTATGCTACCTTAACGCGTCGTTCGCGTAGAACGCGTTTGGAACGCCTAACATCGTGACCACAAGGTATAACCTCGGAAGGTTACGGCTATGGTCACCTAATGTGTTTGGTCGGATCCTAATAATCGACCAAATGGGTCGGGTTCAAAAGTATAAGCGATGGTTTAGATCGCTTACCTTACGACCCTATATAAGCACTATACTAAAAGTGACGAGCTAAGCATGTTAGAACATGCTTAACTAAGATTAGAAAACATGTTTGGCATCAAAACAAACGGCTTTGATGCTCACGAGTAGTTTGGTTACAAAATACGCAAGAATGCGCATTTTGGCCGAAACTACGACTCGTCACTAAGCCTAGATATCGTGGTAATCAGTAGGTATAGTCACTACGGACTATAACCATCGTGATCACACTCACGTTATGAAGTTCCAATGAACTTCGTGTTGACCATAGGCTGTTCAACGTAGAAAGTCAAACAAAACGCTGACTTTCGGACTCGAAAAGCGAATAAAAGAACGAAAGAACACTTACGAAGGGTCCCCGAATGCTAATCTAGATCAAATGGCTCAGGTATGAAACAAAGGTTCCAACTTAGAGCTTTAGATCAGATTTTGTGAGATTTTAACCAAAGGGGGGGGGGTATTTAAAGGAAAAGTAAAGCCGTTAGGATCGTTTCTTGAATATCGTGCCACGATCTTATGCGTACACTTGTCAAGTTGTTGTGGTAGCTCAAAATGACCCTAACTCTACAGATTGTGAAAGGGCATTGCCCTTTGGAGTGTTTGAAAGGCCAATTTTTGCAAGAAAACAAAGTTTCTACAACTGAAGGGGCCATGCGGCCCACATTAGGATCAGACAAAACTCAGGCGGGCCGCCTGGCTATGTCTGATCTGCACAAAGTTTCAGAAATGGTAGTTTTGGTCCCTGATGCATGTTTAAGCCATTTCCGACACTTCTAAGGCCCGTAAAGCCAACTTCAAGGCCCTAAAATGATGCCTAAGCATTGTGGACATGAAACATGCTCAAAAATATGTCGGATGTTGGTTTGTTTGGCCGTACGATCGCGATGTTCGGTTAATTACGACGGAATGCGCATAAGCGCGAAAAATGATCCAAATTGCGCGACGAATGGATTTTTCTCATGCCAAACACTAAGGCATAATATTAGGATGCTTACATAAATTTTTGGATGTCCGGATGTATTCAGAACGTAAGTTATGCGCGAAAGTGCAAACTTGTGCACTTTTTGACACTTTTAGCCCCTGAATGATCCAAAAGTTTATTTTAGCATACCAAACCCCTCAAAGCCTATTTCTAAGCTATGTAAAGGATATTTATGGTATGTTTAACTTACGGACATGTTCTGGAATGTTTGTTATAGTTCAAATTGGCATACTTTCGCAGTTTGTCAAGTTTAGTCCCTGTAAGCGAATTAACTTGTTTTTGCCATACCAAAGCCTTCAAAACTTATTTCTAAGTTATGTAAAGGTTATTTAAGGTATGTTGAGTATATGTTGATGTTCTGGAGTATTTGTCGCATTAAACTGAGTACGTTTACGCACCAGTTTGCGTATAATTCTCCAGATAGTGATGTAGAGTTTGGAATTGAATAAAAGTCAAAACATGAAAAATGTAAAACACAACCAAACAAACATTGGGATCAAATAACATTGTTTTATTGATAATAGAACTGTTCACAATGATTACAAGCACAAATGTTACAGTCTCCCATACTTGTGGAAATTTCGTCCCGAAATTTATTTAGAGGAAACTCGTGGAAAAAGATGCGGATATTTCGCCTTCATTTGATCTTCACGTTCCCAAGTAAACTCGGGTCCACGTTTAGATTCCCAGCGAACCTTGACCAAAGGAATGCGTTTGCATTTAAGCCACTTGACTTCACGTTCCATGATTTCCACTGGTTTCTCAACAAATTTCAGTGTTTTATCAACACGAATTTCGTCAAGCGGTATGTGGAGGTTCTCATCAGCTAAACACCTCTTGAGATTGGACACGTGAAAGGTTGGATGAACATTTCCAAGTTCAGGAGGTAATTCAAGTCTGTAGGCTACCTTACCGATTCTTTCGACGATCTTGAATGGTCCAACGTATCTAGGTGCAAGTTTTCCTTTCTTTCCAAATCTGATCACACCTTTCCAAGGTGAGACCTTAAGTAATACACGATCACCGACTTGAAAATCCAAGGGCTTGCGTTTTAGGTCCGCGTAACTCTTTTGACGGCTTCTAGCTGTCTGAAGGTTATCACGAACTTTCTTTACCTTATCTGTTGTCTCTAAAATGAGGGCAGGTCCAGTAAGTTGAGCCTCGCCGATATCATTCCTGCAGACTGGTGAACGACATTTTCGACCATAGAGGGCCTCGAAAGGAGCCATGTTGATGCTGGAGTGATAACTGTTGTTGTAGGAGAATTCAATCAATGGAAGATGTGAATCCCAACTACCACCAAAATCGATCACACAAGCTCTAAGCATATCCTCCAATGTCTGGATTGTTCTTTCAGATTGACCATCCGTTTGCGGATGATAAGCTGTGCTCAGATTAAGTTGGGACCCCATAGCAGATTGCATGGTTCTCCAAAAATGAGAAGTGAAACGAGCATCTCTGTCAGAAATGATGTTCAAAGGAACACCATGTCGAGCTACAATTTCATCCACGTAGATTTGAGCAAGTTTGTCAGCCGAAAAATCCTCATGGATTGGCAAGAAATGCGCTGACTTGGTAAGACGATCAACGACTACCCAGATGGCATCGTGACCTTTCTTTGTGCGCGGGAGTTTAGTAATGAGATCCATAGTAATGTTTTCCCATTTCCCAACTGGGATCTCTGGTTATTCCAATAAACCAGAAGGACGCTGATGTTTAGCTTTAACCTTAAGACAAGTAAGGCATTTGGATACGTATAAGGCAATGTCTTTCTTCATACCAGGCCACCAATACTGAATACGAAGATCCTTATACATCTTATCTGAGCCAGGATGAATAGAATAACGAGACTTATGGGCTTCATCCATAAGCAAGGTACGAAGATTATCTTGGTTCGGGACCCACAAACGGTCCATGAAGTAATACGATCCATTGTCTTTTAGTTCAAGAGCAGGTGTTATGTGATAAGGAAATTCCTTATCCATCAAATCTTGTGAAACACAAGCTTGTTGAGCCTGAGAAATACGGGCTTGGATATCGGATTGAGCTTGAATAACAGATTGGACATGAACACAATGAAGCTTAGTACGTTCCTTGCGACTCAAAGCATCGGCCACGACATTCGCCTTACCAGGATGGTAGCGAATCTCGCAGTCATAGTCGTTTAGAAGCTCCACCCAGCGTCGTTGCCTCATGTTGAGTTCTTTCTGATTGAAGATATGCTGAAGACTTTTGTGGTCCGTGAAAACCACACATTTTGTACCGTACAAATAGTGTCTCCAAATCTTAAGAGCGAAGACAACTGCACCCAACTCAAGATCATGAGTGGTGTAGTTCTTCTCATGTATCTTCAACTGCCTTGATGCGTATGCTATGACTTTGTTTCTTTGCATCAGGACGCAGCCAAGACCTAATTTAGATGCGTCGCAATAAACGACAAAATCATCATTGCCCTCAGGCAATGTTAGGACAGGCGCATCGCAAAGCTTTTGTTTCAAGGTCAGAAACGCTTCCTCTTGTTTGACTCCCCAATCAAATGGCTTGTTCTTCTGAGTTAGAGCAGTTAGAGGAACTGCAATCTTTGAGAAGTTCTCAATGAAGCGGCGGTAATAACCCGCTAGACCAAGAAAAGAACGAACTTCAGTAGGAGTAGTAGGTGTATCCCAATCCTTAATCGCACTGATCTTGGAGGGATCTACATGAATACCTTGTTCGTTGACAATGTGTCCTAAGAATTGAACCTCTTTAAGCCAGAATTCACACTTGGAGAATTTGGCGAAAAGTTGCTCTTTCTTTAGGAGTTCCAAAGTAAGACGAAGATGTTGCTCATGATCAGCTCGCGTCTTAGAATATATCAAAATGTCATCGATGAAAACGATGATGAACTTATCCAAATAAGGTTTGCAGACCCTATTCATCAAGTCCATGAAAACAACAGGAGCATTAGTCAAACCGAATGGCATGACTGTGAACTCATAATGTCCATAACGAGTGCGGAACACTGTCTTTGGAATATCTTCTTCATGCATATGGAGTTGATGATATCCAGATCGCAGATCAATCTTTGAAAAATAAGAAGCGCCTTGCAGTTGATCAAAGAGATCATCAATGCGAGGTAGGGGATATCGATTCTTAATGGTGAGCTTGTTAAGCTCACGATAATCGATACACATCCTAAAAGATCCATCCTTCTTCTTGACAAAAAGAACGGGAGCACCCCAAGGTGAAAAGCTAGGACGGATAAAACCTTTGTCTGAGAGTTCCTGGAGCTGCTTAGACAATTCTTGCATCTCAGACGGTGCAAGACGATATGGAGCTCTGGCAATGGGATTTGCACCAGGTACGAGATCAATACGGAACTCGACTTGGCGTGCTGGAGGTAGACCAGGTAACTCTTCAGGAAAAACTTCAGAATAATCCCGAACGACAGGAATATCTGAAATAGTCTTACCCTTGCCTTTATCTGTTGTAACATGTGCTAAGAAAGCCACATAGTTCTTCCGTAGATACTTCCGTGCTTTAAAACAGGACATGAGTTTGAGACCACCGGCAGGCTTCTCACCACGAACCTGTAGGATCTCGCCTGTCGACAGCGGCACACGAACAATCTTCTCAGAACAAACTATCTCTGCGCGATGCTTAGATAACCAATCCATACCCACTATAACGTCGAAGCTTCCAAGTTGCATTGGCGTTAGGTCAATAGGAAAAATATGGTCGTTAAGGTTCAACAGGCAGTTGCGTAGAACAGAATTAAGAACAATGGGTTCACCACTGGCAACCTCTACTGTCAAAGGTTTACCTAGTTTCGTTCTAGACACGCGAAGCATTGGCTCAAAAAAGAACGTACCGTTCACCACTTCATTGTCTGCTTGTGCCTCTTGAGCATTCATGTTGAAGACTCGCCCTCGAGCCTGAGCCTGATTCTGGTTTGCATTCTGGTTCTGGTTGGCTAGTCTTGGGCACCGGTTTCTGTAATGGGTCAGATCCCCACAGTTATAACAAGCACCTGGTGGGTATTGTGGTCGTGCAGCTTGACTCTGTTGCTGAGCAGGAGGCTGAGCAACTTGTTGAGCAGGGTTCTGAACTGCGCGATTTTAAGCAAACCGACAAACATCGGCAAGATGACCTGACTTCCCACAGTTAGTACAGAAACGGCACTGATGTTGCGGCTGATGGTGACTGTTGCATCGATTGCACAAAGGTGCACTTCCTGAATAGGGCTTCTTTGCTGGAGGCTGTGCGGGTTGGTTGGGAGCTGCCTGGTTAGCTTGGGCAGTGACAGCATAGTTTTGGGAAGCCTTACGCTTCTTTGCCCTTTTTGATGAACCAGAATCCTTTCCATTCTTGTTTTGACCTTTCCTGCTATCTTCCTTGTCAGACGACTGTTTCTTGCCCTTGTCACCCTTCCTGTGTAATTTATTCTTTCGAATCTGCGACTCAGTCAGTGTCGCTGATAACTCGATTGCCTGACGGAGTGTAGTAGGGTTGCTACTAGTAATAATGTCTTGTACCGAGTCAGGCAGGCCGTCGATGTACCTTTCGATAGCCTTGTCGAGTGGGGCAACCATAGTCGGGCAAAGCAAACTCAACTCCTCAAACCTATCAGTATATGCCCTGTGCTCGCCACTATCTTGTTTCAAATCATCAAACTCCTTCTCCAACGCTCGTTGTTCATGACGAGGACAGAACTCCCTCATCATGAGAGCTCTTAGTTCAGCCTATGTCTGTGCTAGAGCAACATCTGCACCACGGTCTCTCATTACCCCATTCCACCATGTAAGAGCCCTCTTCTGAAACACGCTTGAAGAAAACTCGACCTTGCGATTATCCGGACACTGAACGTGGCGAAAAGTATTCTCAATGCTCTCGAACCATTGAAGAAGCCCAGTTGCTCCCTCAGAACCACTAAACTTGAGTGGTTTAGCCGAGTTAAAATTCTTGAAATTGCATGTACCATTGTTGTTGTTGTTGGCTTGGTTCCATTGAGCAAAGAGATTTGGGAATTGAGCAGCCATCTGCTGCACAATAATTTCTGCCAGCTCGGCAGTTGCTATCTGATGTTCGCGTCGAGGAGGCATTCTAAAAGAGGAAAACATGAAAGGAAATGAGTGAGATGATTGGATGAAGAGAATGAGATGAAACAGAATCAACAAAAGCAAAGATGGTGGTTACGCATCGCAAAGCAAACAAGCGACACGAAATGTCTAGTCAAAGTAAGTGGGTCAAAAATAATGTATCGCGAAGACATGTTCGCCTATAAGTGAACACTCACCCCAAGAGTTCCCAGGTAAGAGTGACTGGTCCGATTATGTGGATTTGTACGAACACTCTAGCCTTAGACAGAAAACTCAGGGTACAGGCATTCACCCTTCCAGTTCGCACGTGTTCACACTATTAAAACCCGAAAACCTTGACGAGACTTTTGAAAATTCAAAGGGGTTCAAAACCATATAACAGAGGGTTCAAAACCTAGTAATCAATCATCCTAGAACAGATGATTAATTTTCAAAGCGGATTCGGAATCGAAATTCCCATTGTGGTTATCACCTAAGGATAGGTGAAGTGCATGTTTTAAAATCTAAACACAAGATAACTTGTGTTAGGGTCCTAGAAAGTTATAGTCTAGGTCAAAGCATTACTAATAACCTAATTCCCTATAACCAATGGCTCTGATACCAACTCTTCTGTCACACCCCGGCCGCGTATAACATGCAACCGCGGCGGAAACGCCGGGGAGTGTTGAGACAGAATTAGTTGTTTCATAACCATGGAAATTAAAGTTTCATTTTATTTATTAAACATGAGTGTTACATCGTTTCAAAACAGGAAATACAGTGTTCATAACATAATTAAACTAGTCTATCTTCATTTTTAGTCTCTAAGGCACAGGTCCGCCCTAGTGTCATGATCATCATCCTATGGAATAGCTCCTGAAAACACATGTGAAAGTAGGTACGTCAGCATAAAAATGCCTGTGAGATACATAGGTTTTGTGAAAATGGGATTCATGACTTGAGTTTAAAGAAATGTTTAATAACAGTCAGTCATGAACCTTGTAATTTGTCTTGCTTTGTAAACCTTTTGAAAAACGATAATATCAGATGATATGTATAGATAAGTGTAAGGTTAAACGAGTAACCAAGTAAAATGAGTTGAATAAGATAAGTTGTTTGTAAAAATAATGTCTTGTGAAGAGTATGTTATTTGTGTAAAATGTAATGTGTCTAAACTGAAATGACTTAGATAACGCTACGATATGTAATATTATACAAGCATTTATATATAGGAAGTACCAGCGGCGTATCCACCATGTTTGTATCATATTTCATACGCCACGTTACTCCAACCATTTACCCAAACCAACCACCATGTAAATTGTTCATGTATAAATCAATTGTCAAGTGTTATTGTGTAAACCATATCGAAATGTCTATGTTCAATGTAAACCACCAAGTATGTATATCAATGTCAAAATGTTTATGTTTAATGTAGATCATGTAATGTGTACCCAAAATATATCTTGTATGGTAAGTGAGATGTATCAACTAAACCATATGTAAAATGCACAAAACAAGGTGTTGAAGTAAAACATGGTTTAAATCAACGTTATGTTTTGTGGAACAATGCATGCTCTACTGATATAAACCTTTATGCGGTATTGTGAAATATGCATACATCCAAGCCTTAAGACTGTGGCGATAAACCCTTAAACAAATTAAAGGTTTATCTAAGTTATGTATATCGAATTCGGTCATTCCTTCCAATCCAAACAAACCCAGGATTTCAGGAACGGGAGTTGTCAATTCCTATGGTACCAATCTCACCGAGGATGTGCCAGTAGGTTTTTACACATTTAGTAAATTGTGACGAGATATAAACTAAATTTCAAACTTGCTTGTTCTGTGGGTTAACATAAACTTGGATATATAGGTAACCCCTGAAATCTTGTTTGAAAGGTCCCACTACCTACTAACGAACGGCGTAGCTAATGTTAATGAATGTATTGTTCCATGTTAAACAAACCAAATGTCATACCAAAATGAAGGCATGTGATGTAAACAATTGTACTAAGTATGCACACAATGGGCATAAATAGCATGAAATGTAATGTGAAACAATGTACTAAGTACGCACACAATGGGCATACATAGCATGAAATGTAATGTGAAACAATGTACTAAGTACGCACACAATGGGCATACATAGCATGAAATGTAATGTAAAACAATGTACTAAGTACGCACACAATGGGCATACATAGCATAAAATGTAATGAAATCATGTACTATAATGTACTAACGAATCATAGCAGGTATATGATGTGAAAACATGGAAAGCATGAAAGTAACAAGTAGGCACATGTGTTTCACCCCAAAACAGTTTGGAAAACAGTAAAAGAGGGGTTCAATGTACTCACATTGACTCCTCGAAAACATGTAAAAGATGGGGTTCTATGTACTCACCTGAGATTGCTTTGTAGTTCTTGTATAATGACCAAATAATGCTAGAGATCACGGAATATCAAACGGCACCTAATAGGTAGCTATATTAATATACCGGACCAAAATCGGAAGGATCGGATAGTATGCGGGTTCGTAAACCAAACGAGTATGGAGACTCGTGTAATATGGTTTAACAAAGCCTACATACTAAAATGAAACCTAACCTAAGTGCTTACGGCCCATTACGACCCGTTTAGGTAGCTTATGCTACCTTAACGCGTAGAACGCGTTTGGAATGCCTAACATCGTGACCACAAGGTATAACCTCGGAAGGTTACGGCTATGGTCACCTAATGTGTTTGGTCGGATCCTAATGATCGACCAAATGGGTCGGGTTCGAAAGTATAAGCGATGGTTTAGATCGCTTACCTTACGACCCTATATAAGCACTATACTAAAAGTGACGAGCTAAGCATGTTAGAACATGGTTAACTAAGTTTAGAAAACAGGTTTGGCATCAAAACAAATGGCTTTGATGCTCACGAGTAGTTTGGTTACAAAATACGCAAGAATGCGCATTTTGGCCGAAACTACGACTCGTCACTGAGCCTAGATAACGTGGTAATCAGTAGGTATAGTCACTACGGACTATAACCATCGTGATCACGCTCACGTTATGAAGTTCCAATGAACTTCGTGTTGACCATAGGCTGGTCAACGTAGAAAGTCAAACAAAACGCTGACTTTCGGACTCGAAAAGCGAATAAAAGAACGAAAGAACACTTACGAAGGGTCCCCGAATGCTAATCTAGATCAAATGGCTCAGGTATGAAACAAAGGTTCCAACTTAGAGCTTTAGATCAGATTTTGTGAGATTTTAACCAAAAGGGGGGGGGGTATTTATAGGAAAAGTAAAGTTGTTAGGATCGTTTCTTGAATATCGTGCCACGATCTTATGCGTACACTTGTCAAGTTGTTGTGGTAGCTCAAAATGACCCTAACTCTACAGATTGTGAAAGGGCATTGGCCTTTGGAGTGTTTGAAAGGCCAATTTTTGCAAGAAAACAAAGTTTCTGCAACTGAAGGGGCCATGCGGCTCGCATCAGGATCAGACAAAACTCAGGCGGGCCGCCTGGCTATGTCTGATCTGCACAAAGTTTCAGAAATGGCAGTTTTGGTCCCTGTTGCATGTTTAAGCCATTTCCGACACTTCTAAGGCCTGTAAAGCCAAATTCAAGGCCCTAAAATGATGCCTAAACATTGTGGACCTGAAACATGCTCAAAAATATGTCGGATGTTGGTTCGTTTGGCCGTACGATCGGGATGTTCGGTTAATTACGACAGAATGCGCATAAGCGCGAAAAATGATCCAAATTGCGCGACGAATGGATTTTTCTCATGCCAAACACTAAGGCATAATATTAGGATGATTACATAAATTTTTGGATGTCCGGATGTATTCAGAACGTAAGTTATGCGCGAAAGTGCAAACTTGTGCACTTTTTGACACTTTTAGCCCCTGAATGATCCAAAAGTTTGTTTTAGCATACCAAACCCCTCAAAGCCTATTTCTAAGCTATGTAAAGGATATTTATGGTATGTTTAACTTATGGACATGTTCCAGAATGTTTGTTATAGTTCAAATTAGCATACTTTCGCAGTTTGTCAAGTTTAGTCCCTGTAAGCGAATTAACTTGTTTTTGCCATACCAAAGCCTTCAAAACTTATTTCGAAGTTATGTAAAGGTTATTTAAGGTATGTTGAGTATATGTTGATGTTCCGGAGTATTTGTCGCATTAAACTGAGTACGTTTACACACCAGTTTGCGTATAATTCTCCAGAAAGTGATGTAGAGTTTGGAATTGAATAAAAGTCAAAACATGAAAAATGTAAAACACAACCAAACAAACATTGGGATCAAATAACATTGTTTTATTGATAATAGAACTGTTCACAATGATTACAAGCACAAATGTTACACCCTTGTCCGAATTTTTTAAGTAAAGTGCCTTGTCCGACTTTTAATGTATGTGCCATGTCCGACTTTTGTATGTATGCGCCATGTCCGACTTTTGTGATATAAAAGCATGTAGTCCGAACTTTCATAAGGATGCTTGATAGTCCGAATTTATATAATCTGAATAGTTTAAATTCACATGTATACACCTGGTAATTCTGGATTTATCGAGATACATGAAGGTTCTGAATTGGTTAAATGCATGATTGATTTGGGTTATACAAGGGCTTCCTTTGCAACCATGTAATTCGAATTAACTTTACAATTATCTGAGTTATGTGCTTTAGACATGTTTGAGTGTACTTATATATGTGTTCTCCAAATCACCAACTATTATTACCAACTCAGAGAAATACACTGTGAGATGTTACTGTATATTAACTAGTTGATCAGATCGCATGAAACAAATGGTTGTTTGAATACATTAGGGTATTGCATGACCCTTCACACGTGTACTTATATCTATTGTACCTTAGGTCACGTGTAACGCACCTAACAGTTAACGAACGCTAGAAGTATATTATCAAACCGAGCAAACCAAGGTGAGTTCACACTCTTACCAAGGCATGGGATTCCCGGGGTTGGGAATGGGATTGAAGGAATAGATTTGTACTTACACAGTTACTAGACTATCTACCATCGTCCTCGGATGCGCAGGATACATACGTAAAGCCTACGTATACTTGTACACATCACTGTCCTCGGTTGTGAAGGACACTTACGTAAAACCTACGTAAACTTATACTCACTACTGCCTCGGTTGTGTCAGGCACTTACGTAAAACCTACGTAAACCCCCGCGTACCCCTGTCCTCGGTTGTGAAGGACACTTACGTAAAACCTACGTAAACTTTGTACGTACTACTATTTTCGGTAAGAAGAACACTTATGGTTACAAATAGTCTAGTGTATATGCAATTATGGGAAGCCCCCACCAATAGAACATACTATCGGCCTAGTAGAGCCACATGTTACGAAACAAACTTACTATTACGAACTTACTTACTGTGAACTCGCTCAACTAGTTGTTGACTCTCTGTTACATGCCTTGCAAGTCGTTAGGTTTACTTGGAGCTTGCACTGGGAGGCGCGGTCGTTGTGGACAAGGATCGTCAATGCTTGATTTAAACATTATGACATTACATACTTTATTTATGATTGGGCTTTTACTCATTTGCTTCCGCTAAACAATGATATTACGCTTATGTTTTGAACACCTCTCATATGGATTGGTTTGGTTAAATCACATTTACTTTTACTATTTATGTTGTTCTATATGATTGGTGGCTTGATCCTGGTCAGTCACGCCTCCAAGCGGTGATACTCCGCGTGTGGATTTTGGGGGTGTGACAGATTGGTATCAGAGCCATTGGTTATAGAGAACTTGGTTTTAATAAGGGAAAAATGTTTTTATTAAAACCAGACTATAACCAGTACAGTGCTCAACGATCCACAACGACGCCTCGCTCCACGTGCAAGACTCAACATCCTAGGTAATAAGGTTTATGTTTATTGCCTACATGCTAGAATTACATAGAAATTTGCTCGTGGTATGCTTAGATTACATTGCTTACTATTCGTTATTGCTTGAGATCACTTGCGTGCTTACACTCTTCTGTCATCGCACTATTCGCGAACGTTCTCTCACTTATGTTACATTTGCTATGAAGATCATGGCTGGACGTGTTAACTTGACTCAAGCCCAGTTGACGGCTCTTATCAACGAACAAGTTGCTACGGCACTTGCAGCTGCACACGCAGGAGGTCAACACGCTCAGCCACCTGTTTGCACTTTCACGAATTTCATGGACTGTCGTCCAAGCATGTTCAGTGGCACGGAGGGAGCAGTGGGACTCCTCCATTGGTTTGAAAAGCTCGAGTCTGTGTTTGAAATGTGTGAATTCCCTGAGGCTCGCATGGTGAAGTACGCCACTTGCACACTAGAAGGAATCGCGCTGACTTGGTGGAATGCGCAAGTCCAACTTTTAGGATTAGCAGTTGCTAACGCCACTCCTTGGAATGATTTCAAGGAGCTGATTAAACGAGAATACTGCACACGCGAGGACATCCACAAGTTAGAAGTGGAGTTCTTTCATTTGAAGATGACTGGGTCGGAAATTGAGGCTTATACTAAAAGGTCAAACGAGCTGGCCGTTCTGTGTCCAACTCTGGTGGACCCTCCTATCAGACGCATTGAGTTGTATCTCAAGGGGTTGGCACCAGAAATTTAAAGCCACGTGACATCGGCCAACCTTGCTAACATCCAGGATATTCAGCGCCTTGCTCATCGCCTCACGGATCAGGCAGTGGAACATGACAGGCTGCCTAAGCGCATCAGCGCTACTGCTACCGTTACCACTTCTGCTACTCCTGCTACCCCCAGTGATAACAAGAGAAAATGGGAGGGGGATTCCAGCAAAGGTTCAGCTTCAGTTCAGTCTCAGGTGCAGCAACGAAAGACTGACAAATATCAGAGCCCTAGTCAGCAATCTTCGGGCAATCGCAGACAGGGTGGTTATCGAGGGAACCTCCCAAGGTGTAACAATTGTAACAGACACCACAGTGGCCAGTGCAACAAGGGTCGCTGTCAGAGATGCCTTAAGATGGGTCATGAGGCCAAGGATTGTAGGAGCCCGCGGCCTGCGAATCAGAACCAGCAGCAGCAGCAAACACCGCAGAATCAACAACAGGGCAACAAAGGATGTTTTCAGTGTGGCGCTGAAGGTCACTTCAAAAGACACTGCCCTCAGTTAAACCGAAACCAGAACAACAACGACAACAACCAGGGCAACGGAAACAACAACGGTGGGAACAACAACGACAACGAAGCTAGGGGGCGTGCATTTGTGCTGGGGCAGTGTAACAACTCTCATTAAAATTAATAATTAGAATGGTAATTAGCTATTAAGGAAACCCTAATTAAGAAACCCAAGTAATTCTGCACTAACCCTAAAATTTCCAGAACAATCAGAATCAGGATCAGGGCCCCTAAAACTCAGGGGGGGCAAAACCCTAATAACGATTATCTTCATAACTAATTATAAAATTCGAAAAATTAAAAACCGTCGACACAGCAAGCCTACATGCACGAAGGGATACTCTATGAAAATAGGGTGATCACTCGCGTAGCGCGACGCCTAAAGGGGTACCCCCTCGCGCTACGCGACGGTGTCAAATTTTCAGTATAAATAGCAGGGGTTGGGACTTGTAATCTGGCATTTGAACGACGTTAAAATTCATAATATACGTCGCGTTATAAGCAAAACAGTCCAACACACACACACAATTATCGAATCGCTGCCGCAGAACAGGGTAATTACTCGATCGCTATTACGATTCAGTTTCCGGGATCAATATACCCAAAGAATGTCTAAGTGCCGCCCACGTTGGGCTATGCTTTGTCGTTGTCGATAATTCGATAATGAGTTGAAGCATTGTACTTTGTCGTTGTCGATAATTCGATAATGAGTTGAAGTACTATACTTTGTCGTTTGTCATTTTGATAAATGAGTTGAAGTATCGCACTTGGTCATTCATTGCGAATATTTGATCTCGGGAAATTATCGTAACTGCTGTATTGATCACTAACTCTGTTTTGTGTGCATTATTGTGAAATTAGGTTAACAGAGATAAAATCATATTCTGTCAGTACTAAATCTACAATGTGAGTCATTCTCTTTTTATCAACTGTTTTACAATACTCCAAATCATTTTTCAGAGTTATAATTACAGTGATTAAGTTTATGTAATCACCAAATTACAGCCGGTATGTGGGGTATTGTGCACAGTATTGTTATTATTGTTTCCTTCACATTAGGTGGGCGAGCCTAATTGTGACATACGTCACTCATTGGGACAGCCAATGGTGATATGACCACAGTCACAGAGCTGGTCTGTGACAAATACCTATTCTTGAAATGTTGGTTGATAATAAACATATGTAAAAACTCTTAATACTGTGAATTATAACAAATGTGTCATTTTCAGTAAAATGAATGATTCACTCAGTATTTCCCCGCTGACAAAATCTTTTTCAAACATGTTTCAGGTGATCTGCTGTAAATCAGGAAAAGTGCTGAGGAGCATTTCAAGCTTAATATAGTGGCTCAATATAAAATGAATAAAGATGTTTTAAAATAAGAATTTATCACTAAACTTATGTATTGTAAATTATCGGGGTTTTATCCCGAATTGTGAAATAAAAATAATCGGGAAAAAAAAATTTAGCTTTACAACGATCCTGATGTTCAAAATTTTCCGCTGCTAAAACTCAATCAAACAAATATCACGGGGTTTCTGTCCCGCGGCTCCGGAAACGGATCAAACCGGGTCGGGGGCCGTGACAGAAACAAGGTGGTATCAGAGCCACTGAGTTAAGCTAATTAAGTATTTAACCGATACTTAATTTTTCCTGATTACTATTATGTGATTATGTGATTATATGCTTTTAACTGATTATTTGTTAGTTACAGTATGGGTAAACAAAAGTTGCAAGATATCTATCTTAAATTAGATAGATCAATTTACGAGAAAGGAAGTTCGTCTAAAACTAAAATTTCAAGGCTCCCTACGATTCCTGAGGAAGGAATATTTGTGCAAAAAGCGAATTATGAAAATCCGCTTTCTCCTAGAAAAAGGAGTATGATTATTAAGAAAAGTAAGGAGCAAATCCGAGAAAAGAAGATTAAAAAGGAAACCCAGGAGTTACTTAAGAAATCACCTTGGGAAGATAAACTCGATGAAAAATGGGCAAATTTATATATGCTAGCCACTGTGGCTGAACATGCAAATCTTTAAAAATGCCCTAAACTTTGCAAGCAGTACTTCCCAATAAGTAAATAAATAAAAGTTAGTAAAATAAAAAAAAATTTGAGTGTGTTTTCTGTATTTTGTACAAATAGTGTGCAATAAAACTTCCATGTTATTTGTTAAACTTTGTTCCAAAGTTTTAACTTGATATTCTATGCATTTTGCATATATGCTACACAGCATGAACGAGATATCTGAAGCTTTTCAGAACCTCAATCTGTACCCAGTGAACATAGAAGTTTCTCATGAATTCACGGGATATCTTGCTGATGTGGACCAACCTGTAAAACTCCCTACTCCACCAGTTACCAAACCAAAAAGGAGGCCAAAGAAAAATTATGTATGGGGAAGATACGTAAGAGAAAGACAGTTACAAAAACCCCTAAAACTAGTAAACCTTTAGACAAAGGAAAAGCGATTGTAATCCAGGAAAACCCTAATCCGCAAGAACCAGAAACTGAAGCCAATGACGAATCCAGGCAAATGGAGGAGCAGTTCGATCAGTATTCTCAGGAAATAGCAATAGAAATAGGGCAAGGTTCTAACCCAACCCAAGTAGAAGTTGGAGAAAGTTCTAACCAAACCAAAAGAGTTACTTTTCAGGATCAGATAGATATTTTACTAGAAAAATGTGAGACTATGCAACCTGTCAGTCCGGGTATTTTTACTTATCCTATCGAAAACCCAATTCCTATGAATTTTGCACCAACCCTCACTGAACCAATAGTCCATAACCAACCTGTAGAAATGGAAGAATGGTGGACCAACGATTGGCAATTTCAAAATATTGTCAATAACGCTTACTCATTCTTTCCACAGTTCGACCCAGAACCCCTACCCAATCCACCGATGAGCAATGAGAACCTGGCTGAACTCCGCCATTTCGGTGAAGAGTTGATGGATGCAGGGAATAGAATTAGGGAAATAGGGGGACAGATTGCCTGGAAATATGACGAGAGGGAACTTCGTTTTTAGGATGACAAATAGGAGGACAGAAACTATCTTTGTATAATAGTAATAGTAAAAAGTGAAACCAGTTGTAACATAACGAATAAAACGTTGTAAAATATCGGTGTGTATTGATGCATACTATACTGATATGAAATGCAATCGAGAAATCGATAATTTTGGACTTTATGTGTTATAACTTGTTTAATGATTTGTATAAATTGTTAATTGCTAATTATTCTTAATAACTTATCATCAGATGGCAAATAACGATAACGAACCAGTAAATGAAGTTAATCAATCGGAGCAACACCCAGAAGATCAATATATGACCAAACAAGATATTGAAAATATGGTTGCCCAAGGAATAGCTAACGCAATTCCAATGTTCGTTGCTGCTATGAAAAATCCAAACGATCCGCAACATATCGTTCCTAGTAAACATACCATCGAAGATAATTTCAGTAACAGTATAAACGGGGGCAATGATCATATAAATCATGACAATGAATCTCAGCACACGCAGCGCCCTAAGAAACGAAAGGCTGCAACACCTGGTTGCACTTTCAAAGAATTTCTTGCTTGTAAACCCGCTGAATTTGCAGGCAACGAAGGAGCAACTGCAACGCTGCGATGGTTAGAGAAAACCGAAGCAGTAATTGCAATAAGTAAATGTGCTGACGAAGATCAAGTCATGTATGCCTCAAATCTGTTTAAGGAATGAGCACTAGAATGGTGGAACACGGTGCTACAGGCAAAAGGAAGACGGGTGGCTTATGCTATGACTTGGGAAGAATTTAAGAATCTTGTTGAAAGAAAATTCTATCCTGAGTATGAGAAGGAACAAATGGCAAATAAGTTCCTAAATCATCGAATGACAGGGGTAGATTGTCGTGGTTATACCTCAACATTCTTCGAATATGCGAGAGTGGTACCTAACTTGGCTTCGCCAGAACCGGTACTCATTTCTCGATATATTTGGGGATTAATTAGCGAAATTCGCAATATCGTTAAAGCTGCGAGACCTCGCACTATTG
Organism: Helianthus annuus; assembly: GCF_002127325.2. Taxonomy (NCBI): domain Eukaryota; kingdom Viridiplantae; phylum Streptophyta; class Magnoliopsida; order Asterales; family Asteraceae; genus Helianthus; species Helianthus annuus. The sequence continues at coordinate 153,236,141 of NC_035440.2, forward strand.
ACGATGCCGTCGAATTAGCTAATACCTTAACCGACGAACTAATACGCACACGAGAGGAAGATAGGAAGAAGGAATTAGCTCAGAAAATTACCCAAGGATTCAGAATGGGTAATAGTAGTAATTTCAAGAAAAGGGGAACAGGGCAATCTTCAACTATGCCATTCTGCAAAATTTGCAAAAAGAGACATTTTGGAAAATGTAATAGAATTTGCAATTTTTGCAAAACAACCGGACATCAGGAAGAAAACTGCAGAAAGAAATCCATAATTTGTTACAATTGTGGAGAAGCTGGACATATCAAACCAGAATGTCCTAAGTTAATCAACCCAGCAAACAACAAACCCAAGGCAGCTGAAGGAACTACTAAGAAGAATGTTAGAGCATTTCAGCTGACTACTCAAGAAGCAGAACTCATTCCGGATGTGATCGCCGGTACGTTTTTAGTCCACAACGTCTATGCAAAAGTATTATTCGACTCTGGTGCGAACCAAAGTTTTATAAATACTTCATTTTGTCAAGCTCTTAAGTTACCATTAACTACAGTTAGGCAGATCTTTACAGTCGAAACTGCAGATGGAAATTCCATAGAAATTAATCAGGTTTTGCAAAAAGTAGAAATAGAACTTTCAGGTCATAAGTTTGTTGCAAACCTATTGCCTATGAAATTAGCTGAGTTTGATGTTGTGTTAGGAATGGATTGGTTAATAGCCAACCATGCGCAAATCATTTGTGATAAGAATTCTATAGAAATTCAAACACCTACAGGAGAGATAATTAAGATTTCAGGAAATAAACCTCGGAAGCCGTTAAAGTTCATATCAGTAATGAAAGTTGCTAATTATGAACGAAACCAAGGAATAGTATATATGATTTCCGTAATCATTTGTACTAAAGGCAAAGAACTCAAGGAAATTCCTGTAGTCTCAGAATACCCAGATGTATTTCCAGAAGATTTACCTGGATTACCACCAGACAGAGAGGTAGAATTTAGGATTCATCTAATCCCAGGAACTACACCGATAGCCAAGGCGCCATATCGATTAGCTCCTACCGAAATGCTAGAATTGAAAAAGCAATTAGATGAATTACTAAGCAAAGGATTTATACAACCTAGTTCATCCCCTTGGGGTGCACCAGTGTTGTTTGTGAAAAAGAAAGATGGATCAATGAGAATGTGTATTGATTATAGAGAATTGAATAAGGTTACAATTAAGAATCGATACCCATTACCTAGGATTGATGATCTTTTCGATCAATTACAAGGAGCTAGGTATTTCTCTAAGATAGATTTAAGATCTGGATATCATCAATTGAAAGTACAAGAGGAAGACATACCTAAAACTGCTTTCAGAACTAGGTATGGTCATTATGAGTTTACAGTCATGCCCTTCGGATTAACCAATGCCCCAGCTGCATTCATGGACATGATGAACAGAATCTGTAAACCATATTTGGATAAATTTATGATCGTATTCATTGACGATATACTCATTTATTCCAAAAGTCAAGTCGAGCATTGTCAGCACTTGCATGCACTCTTAACTCTGTTAAGAAAAGAAAAGTTGTATGCTAAATTCTCAAAGTGTGAATTCTGGCTGCAAGAAGTGCAATTCTTAGGCCACATGGTGAATCACGAAGGTATTCACGTAGATCCTGCTAAGATCGAAGCAATTACCAACTGGAAGGTTCCACAAACTGCAATGGAAATTAGAAGTTTTATAGGTTTAGCCGGTTATTATAGACGGTTTATTAAGGATTTTTCCAAGATAGCTGTACCATTAACTAAGCTGACATGTAAAGCCACTAAGTTTGAGTGGGGACCAAAACAAGAAGAAGCTTTTAGAATCTTAAAGCAAAAATTAACCAATGCGCCAATCTTAGCCTTACCAGAAGGAACGGAAGATTTTGAAGTATACTGTGATGCTTCAAAATTAGGGTACGGATGTGTGTTAATGCAACGCAAGAAGGTAATTGCGTATGCCTCTAGACAATTGAAAAAGCACGAAGAAAACTATACGACTCACGATTTAGAACTAGGAGCCATAGTTTTCGCCCTTAAGATTTGGAGACATTATCTGTATGGAAGTAAGTTTACTGTTTATACAGACCACAAGAGTTTAAGGTATATATTCGGACAAAAAGAGTTAAACATGAGGCAAAGAAGATGGATGGAAGTCCTGAGTGATTACGACTGTGATATTCAATATCACGAAGGAAAAGCCAACGTAGTAGCAGATGCCTTAAGTCGTAAGTATCATGAAAAACAAAGGCGAGTTCGTGCTCTTAGAATAAACCTACAAGTAGATTTACAGGAACAAGTGAAAGAAATCCAGAAAACGGCAATCAAGGACGATGCCGAAGGAATGAAAGGTTACCTAAAAGAATTAGAACAAGGAAATGATGGAATTTGGAAATTTCACCAAAGCAGAATTTGGGTACCTAAACAAGGAAATTTAAGATCAAAGATCTTAGAAGAAGCTCATAAATCTAGGTATACTGTACACCCAGGAAACAATAAGATGTACCAAGATTTAAGGAAAAATTTCTGGTGGATAGGAATGAAAAAGGACATAGCTGAATATGTATCTAAGTGTTTAACTTGTTCACAAGTTAAAGCGGAACACCAGAAACCCTCAGGTCTATTACAACAGTTAGAAATGCCTGTATGGAAATGGGAACTCATAACAATGGATTTTGTTACTAAGTTACCCAAAACCAGAAAAAGTAATGATGCTATTTGGGTAATCGTGGACCGATTAACCAAATCCGCTCATTTTCTACCAATAAAAGAAACCTTTAGCATGGAAAGGTTAGCCAAGCTATATGTGGATGAAATAGTATCCTTACATGGAGTCCCACTCTCCATCATATCGGATAGAGATAGTCGCTTCACTTCCCGATTTTGGACAAGTTTCCAAGAATCAATGGGAACCCGACTCAACCTGAGTACTGCATATCATCCACAGACCGACGGACAAAGTGAAAGGACAATCCAAACTCTGGAAGACATGCTTCGAGCATGTGTAATTGACTTTAGGGGTAATTGGGATAACCATTTACCATTAATTGAATTCTCCTATAACAATAGTTATCATTCAAGTATTGAAGCCGCTCCATTCGAGGCACTATATGGACGCAAGTGCAGAACACCCGTATGTTGGGCAGAAATAGGAGAAAGTCAATTATCAGGTCCAGAAATCGTGCAAGAAACCACAGACAAGATAACTCAAATCAGCTATGCCGATAATCGTCGCAAACCACTTGAATTTCAAATAGGAGACAAAGTACTACTAAAGGTATCTCCTTGGAAAGGAGTGGTAAGATTCGGTAAGAAAGGAAAACTGAGTCCCCGATATGTTGGACCATTTCCAGTGATTCAACGAATCGGAGCAGTTGCTTATCGCTTACAACTACCAGAAGAACTAGCTGGAGTACATGATGTATTTCATGTATCCAATCTCAAGAAATGTTTATCAGACGAATCCCTGGTAGTACCTCTTCAAGATATAGAGGTGAACGAAAAATTTAAGTTCATAGAGAAACCACTACAGATCGAAGATAGAAAAGTCAAGTTTCTCAAACACAAACGACTGGTATTGGTCAAAGTCAAATGGAATTCAAAAAGAGGACCAGAATACACTTGGGAGCTGGAATCAGAAATGAAGCGCAAGTATCCTCATCTATTTTAGTGAATCTCGGGGACGAGATTTTTCCAAAGGTGGGGAGGATGTAACAACTCTCATTAAAATTAATAATTAGAATGGTAATTAGCTATTAAGGAAACCCTAATTAAGAAACCCAAGTAATTCTGCACTAACCCTAAAATTTCCAGAACAATCAGAATCAGGATCAGGGCCCCTAAAACTCAGGGGGGGGGGGGGGGGCAAAACCCTAATAACGATTATCTTCATAACTAATTATAAAATTCGAAAAATTAAAAACCGTCGACACAGCAAGCCTACATGCACGAAGGGCTACTCTATGAAAATAGGGTGATCACTCGCGTAGCGCGACGCCAAAAGGGGTACCCCCTCGCGCTACGCGACGGTGTCAAATTTTCAGTATAAATAGCAGGGGTTGGGACTTGTAATCTGGCATTTGAACGACGTTAAAATTCATAATATACGTCGAGTTATAAGCAAAACAGTCCAACACACACACACAATTATCGAATCGCTGCCGCAGAACAGGGTAATTACTCGATCGCTATTACGATTCAGTTTCCGGGATCAATATACCCAAAGAATGTCTAAGTGCCGCCCACGTTGGGCTATGCTTTGTCGTTGTCGATAATTCGATAATGAGTTGAAGCATTGTACTTTGTCGTTGTCGATAATTCGATAATGAGTTGAAGTACTATACTTTGTCGTTTGTCATTTTGATAAATGAGTTGAAGTATCGCACTTGGTCATTCATTGCGAATATTTGATCTCGGGAAATTATCGTAACTGCTGTATTGATCACTAACTCTGTTTTGTGTGCATTATTGTGAAATTAGGTTAACAGAGATAAAATCATATTCTGTCAGTACTAAATCTACAATGTGAGTCATTCTCTTTTTATCAACTGTTTTACAATACTCCAAATCATTTTTCAGAGTTATAATTACAGTGATTAAGTTTATGTAATCACCAAATTACAGCCGGTATGTGGGGTATTGTGCACAGTATTGTTATTATTGTTTCCTTCACATTAGGTGGGCGAGCCTAATTGTGACATACGTCACTCATTGGGACAGCCAATGGTGATATGACCACAGTCACAGAGCTGGTCTGTGACAAATACCTATTCTTGAAATGTTGGTTGATAATAAACATATGTAAAAACTCTTAATACTGTGAATTATAACAAATGTGTCATTTTCAGTAAAATGAATGATTCACTCAGTATTTCCCCGCTGACAAAATCTTTTTCAAACATGTTTCAGGTGATCTGCTGTAAATCAGGAAAAGTGCTGAGGAGCATTTCAAGCTTAATATAGTGGCTCAATATAAAATGAATAAAGATGTTTTAAAATAAGAATTTATCACTAAACTTATGTATTGTAAATTATCGGGGTTTTATCCCGAATTGTGAAATAAAAATAATCGGGAAAAAAAATTTAGCTTTACAACGATCCTGATGTTCAAAATTTTCCGCTGCTAAAACTCAATCAAACAAATATCACGGGGTTTCTGTCCCGCGGCTCCGGAAACGGATCAAACCGGGTCGGGGGCCGTGACAGGCAGGGTGATGCCAGGAATGATCCCAACGTAGTTATGGGTAAGTTTCTTTCGACGACTTTATGTTACTGTATTGTTTGATTCGGGTGCGGATACAAGTTATGTGTCTTTGAAAGTTAGCCAAATGTTAAAACGTGCACCAACTCCCCTAAACATCAAACATGTCGTAGAGTTAGCTAATGGTAAAAGTCTAGAGGCCACACACATAGTTCAGGGTTGTAATCTTATCTTCGCTGGTCAAGCTTTCTCCGTCGACCTCATTCCTATAGTTCTGGGTAGTTTCGACGTCGTCATTGGTATGGATTGGTTATCCAAGCAGCAAGCAGAGATCCTATGTAAAGAGAAGATCATTCGTATTCCCCGTTCTGGTAAAGAACCTCTCGAGGTTCACGGCGACAAGAGTGGTGCTGTGGTTGGCATCATCTCCTTCCTGAAAGCTCGGAAATGTTTACGAAAGGGTCACACTGCCATTTTGGCACTTGTTACTGATGCATCAACGAAAGCGAAAAGAATAGAGGATATCCCAGCGGTACGCAAATTTCCTCAAGTGTTTCCTGAAGATTTACCTGGGCTACCGCCCCATCGCCAGGTCGAGTTTCAAGTCGAGCTAGCTCCAGGAGCAGCACCAATAGCCCGCGCACCGTATCGATTAGCTCCAACCGAACTGGAGGAACTGTCAAAGCAACTACAAGAGCTCTTGGATAAGGGCTTTATTCGTCCTAGCTCTTCGCCTTGGGGAGCTCCAGTATTATTTGTGAAGAAGAAAGACAGTACATTCAGAATGTGCATAGACTACCGCGAACTGAACAAGGTGACAGTGAAGAACCGCTATCCTCTTCCACGTATTGACGACTTATTCGACCAGTTGCAAGGGTCGAGCTACTACTCCAAGATTGATCTGAGGTCAGGGTATCATCAGCTGAGAGTCCGGGATGAGGACGTCTCCAAGACAGCATTCGGAACTCGCTACGGCCACTACGAGTTTCTAGTCATGCCATTCGGGCTAACGAACGCACCTGCAGTTTTCATGGATCTTATGAACAGGGTGTGCAAGCCTTATTTAGATAAGTTTGTGATTGTCTTCATCGACGACATCCTGATCTACTCCAAGAGTCAGGAGGAACACGAGCAGCACCTGCGTCTTATCTTGGAACTTCTTCGAAAGGAACAACTGTACGCCAAGTTTTCAAAATGCGACTTCTGGCTTCGTGAAGTCCACTTTCTAGGCCATGTTGTAAACAAGGATGGGATTCATGTTGATCCATCCAAGGTAGATTCGATCAGAAACTGGCCTGCACCGCGTACACCAACGGAAATACGCCAATTCTTGGGTTTGGCGGGTTATTACAGGCGATTCATTAAAGACTTCTCCAAGATCGCACAGCCGCTCACCTTGTTGACACAGAAAGGTGTTACCTAGCGTTGGGGTAATACACAAGAAATGGCTTTTCAATACCTAAAGGATAGGCTATGCAGCGCACCTATCCTCTCATTGCCAGAGGGCACGGATGATTTTGTGGTCTATTGCGACGCGTCAATTCAGGGTCTTGGTTGTGTATTGATGCAAAGGGATAAAGTCATTGCTTACGCTTCACAGCAACTTAAAGTTCATGAACGAAACTACACGACGCACGATTTAGAGCTGGGAGCCGTTGTTTTCGCGCTTAAGATATGGCGACACTACCTGTACGGTACCAAGTGCACCATCTACACCGATCACAGGAGTCTCGAGCATATTTTCAAGCAGAAGGAATTGAACATGCGGCAACGTCGATGGGTTGAACTACTGACGATTACGAGTGTGCCATCAAGTACCATCCAGGCAAAGCCAATGTTGTGGCTGACGCTCTCAGTCGAAAAGATACTTTACCTAGGCGCGTGCGAGCACTGCAGCTTACTATTCAGTCTAGTCTTCCTGCACAGATACGAGATGCTCAGGTAGAAGCATTGAAACCAGAAAACGTAAGGGCTGAAGCCTTACGTGGCTCAAGGCAACGATTGGGACAGAAGGAAGACGGCGCCTACTACGTAACGGGGCGTATTTGGGTCCCACTATATGGCGGTTTACGAGAACTTGTTATGGATGAAGCTCACAAGTCTCGCTACTCGGTACATCCAGGTTAAGATAAAATGTATCACAATCTCAGAACTACATATTGGTGGCCTAGCATGAAGGCACACATAGCAACTTACGTCGGCAAGTGTTTGACCTGTGCGAGGGTCAAAACGAAATACCAGAAACCATCAGGCCTGCTTCAGCAACCAAGGATACCACAATGGAAATGGGAGGAAATTTCCATGGATTTTGTTACTGGCCTGCCTAGATCCCAGCGTGGGAATGATACTATTTGGGTGATCGTAGATCGGCTCACAAAGTCTGCTCATTTCTTGGCTATCAAAGAAACAGATAAGTTCTCTACCTTAGCAGACGTCTACTTGAAAGAAGTTGTTTCGAGGCACGGAGTGCCAACCTCCATTATTTCGGATCGGGATGCACGATTCACTTCAGAACTATGGCAAGCAATGCACAAATCTTTTGGCTCTCGGTTAGACATGAGCACAGCTTACCACCCTCAGACAGATGGGCAGTCTGAGCGCACTATCCAGACTCTAGAAGACATGCTCCGAGCGTGTGTTATCGATTTCGGAAACAGCTGGGAAAAGCATCTCCCGTTAGTGGAGTTTTCGTACAATAACAGTTGCCACACCAGCATACAAGCCGCTCCATTCGAGGCATTATACGGACGTAAATGCCGGTTACCTCTCTGTTGGGCAGAGGTGGGGGATAGTCAGATCACAGGACCAGAAATGGTAGTTGATGCTACTGAACGAATTGCACAGATACGGCAACGCATGGCGGCAGCTCGCGACCGTCAGAAAAGTTACGCTGATAAGCGCAGGAAACCGCTCGAGTTCCAAGTTGGGGATCGAGTGCTACTCAAAGACTCACCCTGGAAGGGTGTGGTTCGTTTTGGTAAACGAGGCAAGCTCAATCCGCGGTACGTTGGACCGTTCGAGATCATTGAAAGAATAGGCAAAGTGGCCTACAAACTGAATCTACCAGCTGAACTCGGTGCAGTTCACAACGTATTTCACGTGTCGAATCTGAAGAAATGTCTGTCAGATGAGACCCTCATAGTTCCTTTGAAGGAGCTCACTATCGACGAACAGTTGCATTTCGTCGAGGAACCTGTTGAAATCACGGACCGGGATGTTAAGGTCCTTAAGAACACCAGAATACCTCTTGTACGAGTTCATTGGAACTCCCGTCGTGGCCCAGAGTATACCTGGGAACGAGAAGACCAAATGGAACTCAAGTATCCCCAGTTATTCGAAAACCGTGCAACCACTGCTGAGGCTGAAGCTACTACAGAATTTCGGGACGAAATTCCAAATCAACGGGGGGATGATGTGACACCCCAGGAAAACCAGTAAACGATGCAACTTACCTAGCTTCCTCAGTAACCGCATGCTAAATTTCGGGACGAAATTTCTTTCGAGTTGGGGATAATGTGACAACTCGAGTTTCTGAGATTCCACTTTTGCATTTATTGCACGTTCACTGTTTGTTTAGTTGCTTACTTACGTAATTGGTTTGCTTTGTAACTGTATACGTTTTGATTTGATAAAGTTTATGAATGATTTGACAAATACATGAATTTGGTGATGAAATTGTAAATTGTATGTCTTGTGCATGTATTATGTACTAGATAATACTTAAGGGTGTTTAGTGCTAATAGTGAAATCTTAACAACTCTTAACCCTAATCTCCTTAACTAATCATCACACAAAATCAACATACGTACTTTCACATCCTCCAATCCTCTCTACAATCATCTTCTTCATCATTGGCACAAGCTCTCAATCATCACTCTTGATTCCTCTCTTTATCTAGAATCAATCCAAGGTAATTGTTTAATGGTTATTTGTTGTTAATCATTGATTGTTTGGTTCATGCAAAAACCCTAGTTCTTCATATGATGGTTCTGTGTTTATTGATCAATTCTGATTATTGTGAAATGGTTATGATTAGTTGTGTAATCATTTGTCTGATGCTAAGATGCCTGATATGATAGAGATGGTTGATTGTTGATTAGATTACTGCAATGCAAATGTATGAAATTAGGGTTTCTTGATCGTATGTGTAACTGTTCCATTGATTCTGTAAATTGGTTTTGGAAATCACGTATGTTGTAACTCGGAGTTAAGGTCTGAGTTTTGTGAATGAAGCATAGTCAGAGTTTTTCAAGTTTGCATGGTCCGAACTTTATATAAAACGAAGGTCCGAATTTTTATTGTATATGTAGTCCGAATTTTTTATTATCACACATGAAAGTCCGATTTTTGTAACACATGAGATAGGTCCGAACTTTTGTGGATTTGTATGTGGTCCGAGTTTTAGGAAGGTGGGGTGGTCTGAGTTTTGTTATTCATTTGGTCCGAGTTTGTTAAAGACACACAAGGTCCGACCTTTAAGCTTGATGCCTAGTCCGACCTTTAAGCTTGATACCTTGTCCAAGTTTTGCTATATATACACATGGTCCGAGCTTTTAACCTATGATGCCCTTGTCCGAATTTTTTAAGTGAAGTGCCTTGTCCGACTTTTAATGTATGCGCCATGTCCAACTTTTGTATGTATGCGCCATGTCCGTCTTTTGTGATATAAAAGCATGTAGTCCGAACTTTCATAAGGATGCTTGATAGTCCGAATTTATATAATCTGAATAGTTTAAATTCACATGTATACACCTGGTAATTCTGGATTTATCGAGATACATGAAGGTTCTGAATTGGTTAAATGCATGATTGATTTGGGTTATACAAGGGCTTCCTTTGCAACCATGTAATTCGAATTAACTTTACAATTATCTGAGTTATGTGCTTTAGACATGTTTGAGTGTACTTATATATGTGTTCTCCAAATCACCAACTATTATTACCAACTCAGAGAAATACACTGTGAGATGTTACTGTATATTAACTAGTTGATCAGATCGCATGAAACAAATGGTTGTTTGAATACATTAGGGTATTGCATGACCCTTCACACGTGTACTTATATCTATTGTACCCTAGTTCACGTGTAACGCACCTAACAGTTAACGAACGCTGGAAGTATATTATCAAACCGAGCAAACCAAGGTGAGTTCACACTCTTACCAAGGCATGGGATTCCCGGGGTTGGGAATGGGATTGAAGGAATAGATTTGTACTTACACTGTTACTAGACTATCTACCATCGTCCTCGGATGCGCAGGATACATACGTAAAGCCTACGTATACTTGTACACATCACTTTCCTCGGTTGTGAAGGACACTTACGTAAAACCTACGTAAACTTATACTCACTACTGCCTCGGTTGTGTCAGGCACTTACGTAAAACCTACGTAAACCCCCGCGTACCCCTGTCCTCGGTTGTGAAGGACACTTACGTAAAACCTACGTAAACTTTGTACGTACTACTGTTCTCGGTAAGAAGAACACTTATGGTTACAAATAGTCTAGTGTATATGCAATTATGGGAAGCCCCCACCAATAGAACATACTATCAGCCTAGTAGAGCCACATGTTACGAAACAAACTTACTATTACAAACTTACTTACTGTGAACTCGCTCAACTAGTTGTTGACTCTCTGTTACATGCCTTGCAGGTCGTTAGGTTTACATGGAGCTTGCACTGGGAGGCGCGGTCGTTGTGGATAAGGATCGTGAATGCTTGATTTAAACATTATGACATTACATACTTTATTTATGATTGGGCTTTTACTCATTTGCTTCCGCTAAACAATGATATTACACTTATGTTTTGAACACCTCTTATATGGATTGGTTTGGTTAAATGACATTTACTTTTACTATTTATGTTGTTCTATATGATTGGTGGCTTGATCCTGGTCAGTCACGCCTCCAAGCGGTGATACTCCGCGTGTGGATTTTGGGGGTGTGACATTATTCATTCCCTTAGTGGATATTTCTTTAGAAGCGAAAATGAATGATCAATTCATTTTCCTCAGTGGATACTTCACCAGAAACGGAACGAATTTATTCATTTTCCTCAGTGGATATTTCTTCAGAAGCGAAAATGGACAGATAGTTCATTTTCCTCAGTGGATACTTCATTAGAAACGAAAATGAATATGGTTCTCGAATAGATTATTCATTTCCCAGTGGATATCTCTTTTAGAAGCGAAAAATGAATAGCTAGTTCATTTTTCCTCAGTGGGTACTTCATCAGAAACGGAAATGAATATAGTTAACTTTAGTTTCCTGTTTATTGTTGACACATGACAAAACTTGTTGTGGTTTCTGTGCATTGAATTCCATAATTATGTATGCATCCATAATTACGTAATTCCTTGCACAGTCCGCACAGTTTATTTTATAATGTGTAGGGGATAGAATCAGTCAAACAACCTTGTGATAACTTTGACTAGATTACCATAGAGTTTCTTTGATTAGGTCAACACATAAAACACGTAAGCACATAATAGTCACACAATTGTCCACTTGGTTATCAAATCGTTATCAACTTGTTATTAATCGTGTTGTTATCTCTTCGCCAATTTGCCATGTGCATTTAAAGTACACCAGGAATCCAATCAATGGACTTCAACTAGTACTTTAAACATCCTCGAGAATCTATCTTATAAAAAATAGGATAATCCTATAAGGATTCGGTTTCGTTCTCATTGAATCGTAACATTCGTATTAAAGCACACAAGGAATCCAATCAAGGACTTTGATTTTGCGCTTTAAATATCCACAAGGATCTAACTATGAAGAAGATCCTATAAGGATTTGAAATTTGTATAGCGGGAAGTGTTTAGGAATCTTGTACTAGGTATGCTAAGACTACATACGAAGTATAGCGTTTATGAAATCATGGTGCTAGATATGCTAAGTCAACATATGAAGCAAATGGATCCTTGAAATTATTGTGCTAAGCATGCTAAGCCAGCATACGAAGCAGGGTGTTCTTGAAAATCGCGTACCACGTATGCTAAGACAACATACGGGCAAATTGTTTTTGGAAAGCTATGCTTGGAATCGTTAAAAATAATTTAAATTCAATAATACAAAAAGGTTTACAACATTTAGCATTTGTGTGTCTGAAAACCGGTTTCGTGAACACCAAATATTAAAGGAAGCTTTATAAAGTACACTATTTATTATTATATTCACTTGTGAGCAAGCCTGGAACACTGTCGTTTATGATTGTCTCCTTTCTTTCATTTTCCATTTTTTATTTTGTAATTTTGTAAAGAAAAAGGGGATGACATATATTTCAGAGTAGAAAAGGGCTGAAAACATGTAAAACGCATATAAAAGGATATCTTTCTTGCATTTTTTCTAGCTTATTTTAGTCTGCTAAGATCTGGTATATCGATCTCCACCAAAATCATTGAAAGTGAGATCTCAGTGTAACTATATGGATATAGATACAAACAAACACTACTACAGACACTTCTAACAGATGTGATCTAAAGTAGATTTAGTTCAAAGAATGAAAGAGGGAGAAGTATTACAAATATTACAACTCGAACATTTGTGACATATAAGCAGAAATAGTACTCTTTAGATTAGAACTTCTCATCATCCTGCAAAATCTAACAATATTCTTTAAGTTGAAACATGCAGCATCGAAATTAAAAAAAAAAAGAACATACAATCACTTTCAATTTTGTCATGCTTATCACTTAGGTTTGAAAAACCATGAAACTTCTTCATTTAAACCAAAGACTGATCAACACACATGTACATTAAGTGTTCAAGTTAGTACCTACTTGGTGCATTAATTGGAAGAAATGAAAATGGTTTATGTAACTTATAGCTGAGATAAATATGTTAGAAGGTAATGCTTGCTGGTATTTGTTAATTCAGCCAACAACATTTGGTAACTTTAATAATTAATATTAGAATAGAATACTAATTCAGAAAGCATAAATAGCTGGTTATGATAAAAAAATGCCACCCAAAATCCTTCAATTTTTTCAAACCACAAAAGTTACACCTACTCTACTTTACACCAATAATCCTAAATAACTTTTTATAGAGCAATAATCCTTTAATCATAGCATACTTTTTTATACACATGTAGTATGTCATTACCGTTTCAGTTAGTATCATAAAACACATAGATGACTGGATGTGTCCAAATTAGTTAGCCAACTGTCGCGAGCCGACTAAGAAAGTCTTCCCTTTTCTAAATGTCATGTTCCCTTTTTAACCAAATTAAGTCAAATTTGTGCAAGTAGACAACTTATTTATGTTTTAGAATGATATAACTAATCTATGAAAAATAAGAAGGCAAGTTCACAATCAATTTTCAAATAAACAAAGAAGCATATGTGGGATCTTTATAATCTAACCGACCGTCAAACTGCCACCATTACCCATCCCTCCCACATGGCCACTCTTACTCACACCACCATTTGCTTTACTACATGTCCCTTTTCATCCCACAAATCCAAGCATTTGACTACCATTTCCATAGATTCCTAAGAAATTTGGTAAAGACATATCTCATTCCACTACTTGCAACACTATAGCTTGAGCTAGGCTGCAATGTAGGCAAATTCTCTGTAGCATGCTAAAGTTATCTACACACTCACACAAAGAGCTTTTCAATTTTCATCATTGCATTAGGAACAATATCATGTCAATTTTTCATCAGTCAAGGTATCATTGCGTGTTTCCAAAACACATTATTGATCCATACGTTAACCTAGGGTTTTTCTAATCAGTATCAAACACTAATACCAAAATACGATTTTCAATTGCAGTTTTACACCAATACATACATGTCCAAACAATAGAATAAACGATCAAATATAAAAAGGGGGAATGAAATCGAACTGTCATGTAACTGAAACAAAATGGAAATCAGAGAAAATGAAACAGATGGTCTCATACTCGAAAGCAAACGAACCGCCGAAGAATGCAAAACCTTAATCAGAAACGGGTCAGATGGTTAACACATACCTTAATGTCGCTGGCCTTCACTGTTATGGAATGTGTTTTGCAAAAAGAGTGGCCAGAATCTCATCGAAACCCTAGTCGTCGCGCTAGGCTTTGAGGTCCCTGACACCCAAACGATCTTCTTTCCACCAATGAGTTTCAGATCTTCATACCCCTCGATCTCGACACTCGCAAATCATTGGTGAATCTGATTGGTCTGTGTAACAATCATATCTCTCTCGCTATGACTCTCTCTTGCCTAAATCAGCGTCTCCGACTCTCACCTTTGTAATTTCTTGCTTAAACCTCTATTCACAACCTTCTGTTTTAGGGTTTGTGAATGTGGCTTGTATATATAGATTCAAATATAAAATATATAATACAACCAATAATTACTTGCACAAACATTGTAAAAACAGATTCAAATAAAATTACCGAACATAAAATATTCATCATATTTCCCATTCTAAAAAAACCCTGGTTTGAATTAAAAATTTAATGCAATGGAACTCCGATTTCAAAATTCTAAATTAGAGTCATAAAAATATTTGTTTCAAATCAAAACATCTTAACCTTTAACAGTGTACCGACAATCATCATAATCGTAGCCAGAACCACCACCACCGTCATCTCTATTATCATCAGCCATCACCACCAGTTGTGGAGGAAACCTTAGCTGACCTGAATCCTTTGAGAGAAGAATCGACAACGTGAAATATATAATCAGATCTAGGGTTTTTGTATATGAGATGAAAAATGAAAACTCACAAAAACGTGTTCATGTCAGCGCTACAATATCAGCCACCAATCTGCAGAATTACAAAAGTAATCATTTGTTTATGATGCAAAAGAGACTTTTCCATCACTTATGCTCCAGAATTCATGCATACGCCACCAACTGCAGTAAAAAGTCCAATATATGGAGTGTTGGAAATCATTATAACTAATCCAATTACAACTATTTTGTCACACTGTCACACCCCGATATTTCCACGTATTACCGGTGGGGAGTATCGTGACATAGTTGATATCATCATAGTCAAACAACACAAATTCAAATGCACAGTGGAAGCAAAAGATGAATCATATTACAATCGAATATTTAGTAATAAAAAAGTATCACAAAACGGATTGTAACGGATCCACAGGCGGATCAAATAAAAGAAAACATAGTTCAACAGACTTTAGCATCTAGAGCTTGCAAGACTTAATTATGATGCCAGGAGTAGCCAGCCTATTTCGTCTAGTACCTGCACTTAGTCTTTTTGGAAAATACGTCAGTTTACACTGGTAAATACAATTAACTGACTCATTTTGAAAAGGTTTAGAAAATTGATTTGAATACACGTGGCACAAAAATTCTTTTATAACGTGGGACAATTATTAAAAATAATCTTGTATACAGTTTTACTTATTTGTCGTCCGTCAGGGCCGGTTTGTAGGGCCGGACAAGATTAACTGACACGCCACATGTATAATGCCCACAAGGTTGATTCCTTTAAGTGGATTACCAGTTTTTACATAATGCAACTGTCAGGTGTACGCCTACACCCCGTGCTTAGGTCGTGGCCATTTCTTTGAATGATGCCAAGGATATCCAGGACATGGTCATTTAACCCCCAAGGGCCATACACTAAATAATACAGATTAAACGAGATATGTAAATGCATTAATCACAATCCGATTTAAATGACTACATACCCGACCAAGCGGTATTATTATAATACCGTATCCCAAGCCCGTATAGGGAAAATAAGTTAAGAGTATTTACCTGAGCAATGTATAAATCAAAAACAGCAAGTGCACGTAGCTTTTACCGGGCTCCTAATAAAGGTCCTATGCACGACTAATGATCACTAGGGAGGGGTCTTGAGCTCCAGGAACCTCCAGAAAATGAGTTGTGAAGTTTTCAAGTGAATGATCAAAATGATGCAACTTTGGGTTTCTTATATAGGAACTTTGATTGCACAAGATCATGACAAATAAGTCTATGGGATGATTCCTGATCATCCCAAGTGTCCCCAGGCCCTTCTAAACCATCAAACAAGCCCCTAGAATCGAAAACCATGCTTTAAAGTCGGTGTAACTTGCTGAAACAGGCACCTGGCATGTTTTTCTGATGCTGGTAGACTCAGGCGGCCCGCGTAAGGCTTGGGCCTGGTCTTACGCGGCCCGTGTCAAGGTTGGCTCCGGTCAACAAGTTTGCAAGTATTGCATTTTAGGTCCCTGGTCCTTCTAAAGGTGGTTTTAACTTCCAATTTTGCATATTTAACCCTCTAACTTGACTTTTAAAGGCTCCAAGACATAACCAAACACTGTTAAGTCCTTGGTTAACTTTGTGATCACCCGTAAAGCCTTAAATTTCAACGTTGATGCTTTTAACCCCTCGTATACGAATATCGTCATAACTTTCTCAAACTTTATCGAAACCTTGTGAAATTTTTATTACATATTCTAGTGAGCATAATTTATCGTTACAAAGCTTCGGGTTTGCTAAAAGATCACTCAAAGGTATACTTTAAACATGTTGACACATTTAACCCCTGTAGTTTGTAATCTCTCACTTTCTTTCACAATTAGCTTCGTATGATCCATGATTCATTCATTTAAGGGTATAAACATCGTGTAGGGTTATTGTAAAGTATATTTATCCATTGTTGACTCTTTGAACCCTTTTATTCACATACTTTCTCTGTTTGTCAACTTTAGTCCTTCATATGAGATCTTTTACACGTTTAAAGCTCATGACACGTGTCGATACATTATTGGACTTGAATTTACGAGGTGTTACATCCTCACCCCCTTAAAAGAAATCTCGACCTCGAGATTTACTAAAACAATTGAGGGTACTTTTCTTTCATTGTGGACTTTACCTCCCACGTATACTCGGGACCTCTGCGGGCATCCCATTTAACTTTTACAATTGGCACTTGCTTCCTTCGAAGCTTCTTAACCTGTCGATCCTTAATCGACAAAGGTTTTTCCACAAATTTCAAGTTCTCATCTATATGCACATCTGTATGAGGCATGACTAGCGACTCATCAGCTAGACATTTCTTCAGATTGCAGATGTGGAATACATTATGAATTCACTGAGCTCTTCAGGCAAGTTTAACTTATAAGCCACTGATCTGACACATTCGATGATCTCGAATGGACCTACATACCTTGGGCTTAACTTACCTTTCTTACCAAATCGCATCACCCCTTCCAGGGTGATACTTTAAGCAAGACTTTATCACCAACCTCAAACTTTAGAGGTTTTCGCCTTTTATCAGCATAACTTTTCTGCCTATCTCTGGCAGCTTTCAGGCGGTCACGAATTTGGACAATCTTGTCCGTTGTTTCAAGGACTATGTCAGGTCCTGATAACTGAGTTTCTCCTACTTCTGCCCAACAAATAGGCGTTCTGCATTTCCTACCATATAATGCCTCAAAAGGCGCAGCTTGAATGCTTGTATGGTAGCTATTGTTATAGGAGAACTCGATCAATGGCAGGTGGTTATCCCAACTACCACCTAAGTCAATCACACATGCACGAAGCATGTCTTCCAAAGTTTGAATGGTACGCTCAGTCTGCCCGTCCGTCTGAGGATGGTAAGCCGTACTAAAATTCAAGCGCGTGCCCAAAGACTGTTGGAAACTTTTCCAAAAATGAGACGTGTATCTAGTATCTCTCTCCAAGATAATAGACACTGGTACGCCATGCAGGGATACAATCTTATCTACGTACAACTGGGCTAATATGTCGGAGCTATGAGTCTCCTTGATGGGTAGGAAATGTGCTGACTTAGTCAGTCTATCTACTATCACCCAAATAGTATCATTTCCTTTCTTTGTCTTTGGCAACTTGGTGATAAAATCCATTGTCACCATTTCCCACTTCCAGGTGGGAAGTTCAGGCTATTGCAGCAAACCTGACGGCTTTTGATATTCACCTTTAACTTGAGCACATGTCAGACATTTGGCCACATAAGTGGCTATAGACTTCTTCAAGCCTATCCACCAAAAAATTGCCTTCAAATCCTGGTACATCTTATCAGCTCCAGGATGAACGGAGTATTTAGAACTGTGGGCTTCCTGGAGGATAACATCCCGAAGTCCTCCATAAATTGGAACCCATATTCGTCCATTTAATCTCATAATTCCGTCCTTGCCATGAGATAACTGCTCAGCAGTTACTCCTAACTTTTCTTCAGGAAAGTTAGCTTCCAACACAGCTTCCTTCTGTGCAGCTAACAACCTTTCATTCAAACTATTCTTTAATTCAATGCTCTTGGCATTGATTCTTATAGGCATTACCCTTTCCTTTCTACTTAAGGCATCGGCGACTACATTTGCCTTGCCAAGATGGTATCTTATCTCACAGTCATAATCATTCAAAGTTTCCATCCAACGTCGTTAACCTTTGCTGAAAACTACCACATATCCTTTACAAGAATATGGGTTTAAGAAAACTGCCTCACATCCCCTGCAAGGATGTGGGTTTATGAAAACCCGTTTAACTGTTTTGTTTGTTTGATTGTCCCCACCGGACGCATGCTTATTTTGAGGGAAGTGAACTCACCTTGGTTTGCTCGGTAAGATCAGTCACTCGCACACACTAAATCAGTCAAATCCTACGGTATTCACGTTTGCATGACCAGTTTCACATATACAAGATCCACGTACAATTAAGAATCATAGTTTTCATTCAATCAGAGATCACCAACTAGCACACAACAGTTACACAATTTCATTCAAACCTCCAATTCTCATGCATGCATCGCAATAATGTCTAACAGTTGAGTGTGTCTTACATTAAGATCAGATCATGTTTCCTTTATCATAATTAATGGTAAACAACATGGTTTGTAATAATAAAAATCATTCCTCCACAAGGTCATGCATACCCAGGTTCCTACCTCAGACCGTTCAAACCACCCACTCGCGACGAAACCCCAGGTGGCGAAATTCCCTTGAGTTTCGTCGACCACATGTGCATGGCGAAACTCCAGTGAGTTTCATCGATTATGGGGGTGTGGCGAAACCCTAATGAGTTTCGTCGATACCCTAACAGTTCCAGTCTTATACACCGAATATCATCATTACAACATGCAGACAAACTCATCTATTTATGTTATGCCGTCACTATCAAAGTAATATTCACATAAATTATCCCTCAAAAGTCAAGACCTCTCATGGATCCCAATCATTATACAATGGCTCACATCATCATTACTATTATCAAAACAATCAACAATGGCCGAAAACTGTTAACACTTTCAAGATGTTATTGGACCGATTTATTTAGTATTTATGTAGTGGACCGATTCATTACTATTATCTTATAACAATCACATGCAAATATAACACAATGGCCGACAATCATGGGGTGTTCCTTATCCAATTGGCTACACTTTCAAGGCATTTCACAAGCAATATTATAGAGTATTGGCCAATGAGTAATGGTATTACTGATCGAGATGTACAGTGTCTGGAACAAGGGATCAGAAGGCTTCAAAGATGATGATGATTGCCGTCTCCCACTTATCGAGAATTTAGGGTTTCGTTAGGATACACGTTACCAGCAGTTAAAGGGAATTTATAACATTGATCCACTCTTGGGCCTCACCTGGGCCTCAAGCCCAAGCGAAGTTGGCGAAACATCTAGGTACGACGAAACTCTCTAGTTTCGTTGGGTGAAGGTGATGACGAAACGTAACTATGTTTCGTCGGGTTCGATTAGCAATGGGGGGTCCAAAGTTTCGTCAAACAAGAGATATAGGTACTAAACAGTTCATGTACTTTCATTATATACTTGCACAATATTATACCAATATCATAACACCACAAACATACATCAAAGGTGAACGAGTTACAACGAAACAAGTCATATTAATCAAATACAAAACACTATGCGAAACGAATAACGTGTCGAGTAAGAGTCTTGAAAACTCGGGTTGTCACATCATCCCCAACTTGAAAGAAATATCATCCCGAAATTTGGCAATGACGAAGTGTCGGATCAGGATGACTGTGGATTTTCCTCGGGTACCACATCATCCCCAACTTGAATGGGAATTTCGTCCCGAAATTCGCTAGTTGCATCAGATTTGGACTTGCCAGACTTGGACTTATCATGAGGAAATAGATGTGGGTATTTGAGCTTCATTTGATCCTCGCGTTCCCATGTGAACTCTGGTCCACGTCTTGAGTTCCAACGAACTCTCACGATTGGAATACGACTTTGCCTACGAACCTTGACTTCCCGATCCATAATTTCAACTGGTTCTTCAATAAATTGCAACTTATCATCAATTTTCAGTTCCTGGAATGGTACTACAAGTGTTTCATCCGATAAACACTTCTTCAGCTGGGAAACGTGAAACACATCATGAACGTTACCCAACTCAGCAGGTAACTCGAGCTTGTATGCCACCTTACCAATTCATTCAAGAATTCTGAATGGCCCGATATAACGGGGGTTAAGCTTGTCGTGTTTCCCAAAACGCACCACACCCTTCCAGGGTGAAACTTTCAGCATAACGCAATAATTGACTTTGAATTCCAAAGGTTTTCTACGCTCATCAGCATAGCTTTTCTGACGGTCACGCGCCGTAGCCATACGATTTCTGATTTGCACTATCTTTTCAGAAGTCTCGAGCAAAAGCTCCGGGCCTGTGATTTGACTGTCACCCACTTCAGCCCAGCAGAGAGGAGATCGACATTTCCGCCCGTACAAAGCCTCGAACGGGGCTGCCTTGATGCTGGTATGATAATTGTTATTGTAAGAAAACTCAACCAAGGGCAAATGTCTCTCCCAACCTTTGCCAAAATCGATAACACATGCCTGCAGCATGTCTTCCAGAGTCTGGATGGTTCGCTCACTTTGACCATCCGTCTGTGGGTGATAAGCAGTACTCATGCTGAGCTGTGAGCCAAACGATTTGTGCATTGACTGCCATAAATCCGAGATGAAACGCGGGTCACGGTCAGAGATAATAGCAGTACTCATGCTGAGCCGTGCCTAGACACTACTTCCTTCAAATAAACGGCGGCTAACTATGAGAACTTATCCGTTTCCTTGATTGCTAGAAAGTGTGCTGACTTCGTGAGATGATCAACGATCACCCAAATGGTATCATTCCCGTTTTGAGTTCTAGGTAGACCAGTGACAAAATCCATTGCGATTTGCTCCCATTTCCACATTGGTATTTCTGGTTGTTGAAGCAATCTGGACGGTTTCTGATATTCCACTTTAACCTTCGAACATGTCAAACACTTACTCACGTAAGTCGCGATGTGAGCTTCATCTTCGGCCACCAGTACATGACTTTGAGATCCTGATACATCTTATCTGAACCTGGGTGAACGGAATATCGAGACTTGTGTGCTTCATCCATCACAAGTTCCCTAAGATTGCCGAATACAGGGATCCATACACGCTCCATGAAATAATAGATGCCATCTGATCTTTTCTCAAGTTGTTTTTCCTTGCCCCTTAAGTATTCTGCTTCGACGTTTTCCTCCTTCAATGCTTCAGTTTGTGCAGAACGGATCAGATCCCGTAAGTTAGAATGAATGGTGAGCTGCAGAGCGCGAACACGCTTTGGTTTCGTTTCCTTCCAACTGGGGGCATCAGCCACAACGTTAGCCTTACCGAATGATACCTGATGGCACAATCATAGTCGTTCAAAAGTTCTACCCAACGTCGCTGTCGCATGTTTAATTCCTTCTGGTCGAGTATATGCTGAAGGCTCTTGTGGTCGGTATAAATAGTACATTTAGTACCGTACAGGTAATGCCTCCAGATTTTGAGCGCAAATACCACGGCTCCCAACTCCAAGTCGTGAGTCGTGTAATTCTTTTCATGGACCTTCAATTGTCGAGAGGCGTAAGCTATGACTTTCTCGCGTTGCATCAACACGCAACTGAGACCTTGAACAGAGGCGTCGCAATATACAACAAAATCTTTGGTACCCTCAGGTAGAGATAAAATCGGTGCACTACAAAGCTTCTGCTTTAAGAGCTGAAAGGCGTCTTCCTGTTTCGTTCCCCAAGAATATACTACACCCTTCTGTGTCAGAGCAGTGAGAGGTTGAGCGATCTTTGAAAAACCCTCAATGAATCTTCGATAGTAACCAGCGAGACCAAGAAATTGTCGCACCTCCGAAGGATTCTTTGGTGCAGCCCAATTCTTGACGGCATCAATCTTAGCAGGATCCACGTGTATCCCCAATTTGTTAACGATGTGGCCGAGGAAGTGTACTTCTCGAATCCAGAAGTCACACTTAGAAAACTTCGCGTAAAGCTGCTCTTTCCTCAAAAGCTCCAAAATAAGGCGCAGATGCCGTTCTTGGTCCTCCTTGCTCTTAGAATATATCAGAATGTCGTCGATGAACACGATGACAAAATCGTCAAGGTAAGGTTTACATACGCGGTTCATGAGATCCATAAATACTGCTGGCGCGTTAGTTAACCCGAATGGCATGACCAGAAACTCGTAATGACCATAACGCATGCGAAAAGCTGTTTTTGGGACATCCTCCTCTCGGACTCTCATCTGATGATAGCTCGATCTTAGATCAATCTTTGAATAATAGCTCGACCCTTGCAGCTGGTTGAACAGGTCGTCGATGCAAGGTAAAAGGTAACGATTCTTGATCGTCACCTTTTTGAGTTCACGATAATCAATACACATGCGAAAGGATCCATCTTTGTTTTTCACAAACAACACTGGGGCTCCCCAAGGCGAAGAACTGGGTCGAATAAAGCCCTTATCCAACAGTTCCTGAAGCTGATTTGACAACTCTTGCAACTACCCTGGTGCAAGACGATATGGTGCGCGAGCGATCGGAGCTGCTCCTGGTGCAAGATCAATGTGGAGCTCCACCTGTCGATGCGGAGGTAGGCCTGGAAGTTCCTCGGGAGAAACATCAGGAAATTCCTGTACGACTGGTATATCATCGATTTTCTTCTCTTCATGCTGAGTATCAGTAACAAGTGCCAGAATGGTAGGGTAGCCCTTTCGTAAACACTTCTGGGCTTTCATAGATGAAATGATGTTGATAGTTGCGCCGCTTCGATGACCCTGGACAGATAATAATTCCCCGCTAAGGAGAGGTACACGTACGATCTTCTCCTTGCAAAGTATTTCTGCCCCGAGTTTGGACAACCAGTCCATACCAATAACTATATCAAAGCTACCAAGAGTGATGGGAAGGAGGTCAATGTCAAACACTTGACCTAGAAGATCGAGTTTACATCCTAAGAATACGTGTGTGGCTTCTATCGTCTTGCCATCAGCTAATTCTACTACGTGCTTGTTTACAAGAGGCGCGGGACTTAACCCTAACTAACGACTGAATCCCAAAGACACATAACTCCAGTCGGCACCAGACTCGAATAATACCGAAGCAATAATACCATTAATAGAGAACGTACCGGTCACGACGTTGCCATCGTTCCTTGCATCGCCTGCCCCAATAGTGAACGCCCTACCGCGAGCGCCATTCCCACCGTTCTTTCCATTGTTGTTGTTTCCAGCGTTGTTGTTGTTGTCATGGCGATTACCCCCATTGTTATTGTTGGCATTTTGATTCAACTGTGGCCAATCCCTCTTGAAATGCCCTTCACCGCCACACTGATAGCATCCCTTTTGATTACCCCGGTTTTACTGGGGTTGCTGCCTCTGCTGCTGTTGGTGGGACTATTGTTGTTGATTAACACGGTGTGGAGCTCTACAATCTTTCGCCATGTGACCCACTCTGCCACACCGTTGACATGCACGGCCACACGAGCCATAATGATGGAGACTGCACTTGTTACATTTGGGTTGTTTTCCCGCATAAGAGCCCGAAGTTTGGCTGTGACTTTGATTCTGATTGACTGATGACGATTGGCTGAAACTACAATGACTGCTGGTGTCTGGCTGTTTCTGTGACTGAGTGGAATTTGATGCCTTATCTGCGTCACCCCACTTACGCTTGTTGTCGTTGGCAGGTGTAGTAGAGGTAGCGGTAGTAGCAGTGGGAGTGGTAGTAACAGAGACACGCGGTGGCAACGAACCACTCTCCACCTCTTGATCGGTGATCTTGTGAGCCAGACGGACAATCTGAGTTAAGTTGTTGAGGTTCGGTGCAGTAACCAAGCCCTTCACTCGAGGAGCTAATCCATTGATGAACAGTTCAATTCTCCGATGCGGAGGTCGGGACAAGTTTGGGCACATGATCGCCAACTCATGTGACCGCTTCGCGTATGCCTCAATCTCGGATCCCACCATCTTCAGATCATAATACTCATTCTCTAATTTCTGAATCTCGTCCCGAGGACAATACTCTTCCCTTATCGGTTCTTTAAAATCGTCCCATGTAGTGGCATTTGCCACCTCGATGCCCAACAGCTGAACCTGGGCATTCCACCATGTCAGGCACCATCCTCGAGTGTGCCCGTAGCGTACTTCACTTTGTCCCTCGCAGGACAGTTACACATAGCAAATACTGATTCCGCCTTCTTAAACCTATGCAGGAGTCCTATAGCCCCTTCAGTCCCACTGAAGGTCTGTGGCTTACAATCCATGAACATCTTGAATGTACAAGCAGGAAGTTGTTATGATTTTGATTCACTTGCAGACCTAAGGCGTAAGAAAATACAACATACGGGTGACACGAAAATAAGGAGTATTTGGCACGCGCTGTACCAGCCTGATAAGCCGCTAGGGCTTCAGCCACTCGTGTGTTGATCAGGTCAGTTAGTTCGGCTTGTGTCATAGCGATGTGGCCACGTCCACCGTTGCGGCCACCATTACATCCACCATTGCGTCCACTCATGATTCTATATAAGGAGTGGGAACAAATTAAGAATCGAAATAAGGTAGGAGTCAAATCTCACGTTAGCATCTATAAACTACGAAGTTTACACCAAATAACAGGGCAGATCCCTTCTCACACTTGTTAAGCCTCACTGGGACTCACATGCACCTCACGTTATTATTATGTGTGCACCCACAATAATAAGGCAATTTGCATGCTTATCTCAGTGCCTCTTAACTCGTGCTCAAAGTTTCTCCCACATTTAAATAGCAAGCGAAGGAATCACAGGATTACGAATCATAAAAGTAGAAGAGTAGTGTCATGCTGTCAAATCACCACAGTATCCAAATATCGTTTCATGCAAGTTGTGAGTGTGTGAATCTACTAAACATATATTGTATAAAGTAAACAGAGGACAAACCTTGCAATCTGGAGCTGAGTGTCATGGTTGATTTTCGAAGTTGTTCGATTATAGTCTGGTTTTACGAAAACGTTTTAAAACCTAGTTCACTATAACCAGTGGCACTGATACCAAACTGTCACACCCCCAAAATACCACATGCGGAAACACGGCGAGGCATGTGACGTACCAGGATCTAGTCACCAATCACATTGAACCATAATATAGAATTTCATAAAAGTTTCCATTTATTTCATAAAGTAAAATCCAACATGGTCAAAACAAGTTTGTTCAGCGGAAGCATAAGATAAATAATGTTTTCAAGTGTATCAAAACATGTATGCAATAAAGATTAAACTTGTGACCAAAAGCTACGACCCATGACAACTCCAACGCTCCCAGATGGCAAGTTCCAATCCATGTACCTAAGGTCCTCCAAGCATGCAGAAAAAGTGTGTCAGACAGGCTGGTGAGTTCACAGTTTGTTTAACCGATTAATGCCAAGTAACGTGTATGATCTGTTATGACTGTTATGTTGATAATAACTCGATACCCAAGACGGCCCGTTTTGCCCTTCTCCAATGCTCTATCAACATTGGTCAGTTTAAGTTATTAGTTCACGCCCGTCCTCTCCAGGTACGTCGTGAGGGTGCCAAACCTAATAGTGCTATCAACTAATAACCCGTTGCCCTACAAGCAACTTATCAATGGTAGGATGGGACTTAAGTGATAGAAAGTGAGTGTATTATCCGACGTTAACCTTTGTTGAAAACTGCCACATATCCTTTACAAGAATATGGGTTTGAAAAAACTGCCTCACATCCCCTGCAAGGATGTGGGTTTATGAAAACCCGTTTAACTGTTTTGTTTGTTTGATTATCCCTACTGGACGCATGCTTGTTTTGAGGGAAGTGAACTCACCTTGGTTTACTCGGTAAGATTAGTCACTCGCACACACTAAATCAGTCAAAGCCTACAGTATTCACGTTTGCATGATCAGTTTCACATATACAAGATCCACGTACAATTAAGAATCATAGTGTTCATTCAATCAGAGATCATCAACTAGCACACAACAGTTACACAATTTCATTCAAACCTCTAATTCTCATGCATGCATCGCAATAATGTCTAACAGTTGAGTGTGTCTTACATTAAGATCAGATCATGTTTCCTTTATAATAATTAATGCTAAACAACATGGTTTGTAATACAACCATATTCCTAACCAATCTCCAAACCTCTGAAGCATAGGAACATTGAAAAAACAAGTGATCTCTGGAATCATGATCAAACTTGCATAAAGGGGATCGGAATATGAAGGTGCGGGGAAAAACCCTTTCTCTCTCCCCTTAGGCGATTTTGGTTCCTTCTTGAAACCCTAGTTTTTTCTTGTAATCATTTGTATAACAGTCTGTGATTAGAGATTTGATCTCTTGAATCTCTATAACGAACTAGTTAGCAGGTGTGACCGATTTGAATCTAGGGTTTTGTTCTTCTTTTATTAATTGCCGCCTTAGTCATTAATTCGAAACCCTGATTGATTAACTTGGTTGTATTGATCGCGGTTAACTGAGATTAATTTAGCTAGATTGATACACTGTTTTAATTGATTAAGGGTTGAAGATTGATATTAGGTTTAAGGACTAGGGTTTTCAACTTGGTTGCATGTTTGTGTCATTTGGTTGAGATTTACGTTGTTGTTTGGTGCATGGAGAGAAATAGGGATCGGGGTTTGGAGGATCTAGGGTTTCAATCCTTTTCTGAAAAGCTGCATGAGGATGTTTTTCTAAATCGAGCAATGTTAAACCGACGAGTTCCCAGGAGGCGTTAGGGAAAACATTGATGTTTGGCAAGGGGTATGATGCTAGGTCAATCAATATTGATGGTAATCCGCTGCTTCCCAGACGTGGTGTCACGCATACGGAACCCAGGATGATTAATATTATAGATGAGCTGGAAAAGGTGAGTGTGCCGATTAACTCTGAAACTGGGGATCATGAGCTGGAAGGGGATTCTGAGAAGAACACTTCAGTACTTTCGTATGCGGAAAAGGTTAAGAATTTTAATCCGGTTAAACGTGAAGTTAACTTCAGACGTTTGGATTCGAAGGAGACTATTCAGGATGCTGATGTTGTGATTCCTCGTGAGGTAATCCGAAAGGTTCAGGAAAAGTTTGAAAATGTTCTTTATGGTTATTTTTTAGGTAATCGTTTGCCATATCCGATCGTTGAATATTATGCAAAGAATGTATGGTCTAAGTGTGGATTCGCTAAAATCATGATGAACTCGGATGGATTTTTCTTTTTTAAGTTTGATACTAAAGAGGGGATGGCAAAAGTGTTGGAGGGGGGGGGCATGGCTGATCCGGAAAGTGCCGTTGTTTTTGAATGTTTGGTCTCCGTCTGTGAGCCTTAAAAAAGAGGGTATTAAGTCGGTTCCGGTGTGGGTAAAGTTACATAATGTTCCTATCTCGGTCTATACGGATGATGGGCTAAGTTTATTGGCATCCAAGATAGGGACCCCAAAAAGATTAGATGGTTATACAACTGATATGTGTTCGGATAATTGGGGGAGGAGTAGTTTTGCTCGTGCTTTAATCGAAGTTAATGTTGACAATGAGCTGAAGGATCATATTATTGTTGTTATCCCGAAGTTGGATGAGGATGGGTATATTACTGAAAGAGTTAAGGTGGAATATGAATGGAAGCCGCAAAGGTGTTCGGTTTGTTGTGTTTTTGGCCATAATGATCATACGTGTGTAAAGAATGTGAACAATAATCCGAAACATGTGGTTGTTGATGAGGAGGGGTTTATAACGGAGAAGAGGAAGACGGCTAGGGTAGGAGTTGTTCAAAAGAAACCAAAACCGAAGTTTATCTACAAGCCGAAAGTTAACAAACCTGGCCCGAGTACTTCCGGTACTAAGGATGATAAAGTGGATAACAAGGTGGGTAGTAGTGTGAAAACCAGAAACTCGTTTGAGGTTCTAGCTACGGATGATATACAAGTCACGGATGGTGGTACACGGAATGATAATGAGAAGCGGCCAGTCTTGAAGAAACATGATGGGAAGTATACGCGTTCTGATGAAGAGGTAGTGGAAACAGTTCCAACGGAAACCGCTGATTTTATGAGGC
Source organism: Helianthus annuus (assembly GCF_002127325.2). Taxonomy (NCBI): domain Eukaryota; kingdom Viridiplantae; phylum Streptophyta; class Magnoliopsida; order Asterales; family Asteraceae; genus Helianthus; species Helianthus annuus. Next base: position 153,264,656 of record NC_035440.2, read on the forward strand.
ATGAACAATGCCAAGTTTCTGAGGGGGCAAGCACTCCCGGTATTGTCGGTTTGAAGGGATAGCATAGCTTCTTGGAATATAAGGGGTTTGAACCAACCCCTGAAACAAAAGGAGGTTCGTATGCTTGTGTCTGAAAATCGGTTAGCTGTTTGTGCTGTTCTAGAATCTCATGTGGATGTTAAAAACTTAGATAAGGTGTGTAAAGTTGTTTTCCGTAATTGGGCTTGGACGTCGAATGGGGATTTGTGTGAGCGAGGTACTAGAATCATTTTGGGATGGAACTCGGACGTTGTGGATCTCATGGTCTTATCTCAGGAGGACCAGGTTATTCATACACAAATATGTCCTAAACATGATAATAATGCTGTTTTCTGTTCTTTTGTCTATGCAAAGAATTCGTATCAGGAGAGAAGACGCTTATGGGAAACTCTGTGTATTCATAAAAGCCTTTGTCATGATAAGCCTTGCGTAGTTATGGGGGATTTCAACTCGGCCCTTCATGTGGAAGACTCTTTATATGGTCCGTCTACGGGTTCTATTGGCATGAGAGAGTTTCATGATTGTGTTCAATATACGGAGCTTGTAGATATTAATGGCCATGGGTTGCACTATACGTGGAATCAGAAACCTAAGCAGGGTATTGGCTTGTTAAAAAAAATTGACCGTGTCATGGGGAACTTGAAGTTTTTAGAGATGTTTCCTGAAGCGTTTGTGTGTTATCTTCCTTTTCGAATCTCGGATCATACTCCATGCATTCTCAAATGGCCGAACTCGACTAAGGAGAAGCCGAAACCTTTTAAATTTGCAAATTTCATTACTTCCAAACCAGAATTCAGGTTGTTTGTGGAGCGGGAGTGGACGAAAAATGTCCAAGGTTTCACAATATTCTCGGTAACAAAAAAGCTTCGAAATCTGAAACCTTTAATGCGGAAACTCTTGTTCAAACAAGGAAATCTGCATGATAGAGTGTCGGAGCTTAGGAAGCAGCTGGATGATATTTAGAAGCTAGTGGATGAAAACCCGCTAGATGTCGGCTTGAGGGAAAAGGAAACTGAGTGTCATAATCAATTTAGAACTGCGGCCTATGATGAAGAATGTTTTCTAAAGCAAAAGTCAAAAGTGGAGTGGTTGTGTGCTGGTGATTCAAACACGGCATTCTTCCACAATACCCTTAAATGCAGGAATGCTAGAGGAAGAATTCAGACGATTCAAGATGTAGCTGGTAATCGGTTTGAAGGAGATAATGTGCCCAGTGCCCTTGTTCATCACTACGAAAATTTCTTGGGTCACATAGACCAAGTGTCGAGCATTAATATGGAGGATCTGGATATGAATGTTTTGAGCTCTAATGATGCGAATATCATGGTTCGTCAGGTTACTCGTGAGGAAGTGAAGAACGCTATGTTTAGTATTGCCGAGAATAAAGCCGCGGGTCCTGATGGTTATACTTCGGCTTTCTTCAAGAATGCGTGGGATATTGTGGGTAATGATGTTTCTAATGCTGTTTTAGAATTCTTTGATAATGGTAAACTTTTGAAGCAACTAAATCACACGATTCTGGCTCTTGTTCCTAAAGTGGAAACTCCTGATTCGGTTCTTGATTATCGGCCTATATCGTGCTGTAATGTCTTGTATAAATGTATTAGCAAGATCATTACGGATAGATTAAAAGGTAGTTTGGGTGTTCTGGTTAGCATAAATCAATCGGCCTTTGTTCCGGGTAGGAAAATTTCGGATAACATCCTTCTGACTCAGGAATTAATGCATAACTATCATTTGAATCGGGGCCCGGCTAGATGTGCTTTCAAGATAGATATCCAAAAAGCTTATGACACGGTCAGCTGGTCATTCTTGGAGAGTGTTCTTCATGGGTTCGGGTTACATAGGAAGATGATTGCATGGATTATGGCTTGTGTTACCTCGGTCACCTACTCTATAAGTCTCAATGGTAATTTGCATGGGTATTTCAAAGGTAGGAGGGGGTTAAGACAGGGTGACCCTATGTCGCCATACCTGTTCACGTTGGTCATGGAAATTCTTTCGTTACTCCTTCAGCGGGGTGCATGTCCAGCTATGAGATTCAAGTTCCATGCTCACTGTGCGAAACAGAAGATTATTAATGTGTCGTTTGCGGATGACCTTTTCATTTTTGTGCACGGGGATGTCACTTTGTTCAAGAAAGTAAGAGATGCCCTTGAGCTTTTCACCAATGCTTCGGGCCTGAAGCCGAGCCCAGCCAAGAGTACAGTGTATTTCTACAATGTGCCGCATCCTGTGAAACAGGAAATTCTCCAAGTCATGCCGTTTAATCAAGGTACGTTGCCTGTTAAATACTTGGGGGTGCCGTTAATATCGACTAAGCTGATGTCTAAAGATTGTAAGCCTTTGCTTGACCGAATGGAGAAGAAAATTGATAGTTGGTTGAATAAGTCGCTATCTTTTGCTGGTAGATTACAGCTAATCAATTCGGTTTTGTCGTCTGTGCACATATACTGGGCTTCAGTATTTATCATTCCGGCTCGAGTCACAAACGATCTGGAGAAGCTAATGCGTCGGTTCTTGTGGAACGCTAATAATCAGGGTAGGGTTAAAGGGAAGGTGCCATGGGCTGAGGTTTGTTTGCCTAAGGAGGAAGGTGGGTTAGGCATTAGGAGCATATCGGATGTTAATAAAGCTCTAATGACTAACCATATTTGGAGTATTCTCACTAAACGGAAGTCCCTTTGGGTTCAATGGATCTACTCGCATAAGTTAAATGGTAGAAGCTTGTGGGATATCCAACCTCGAGGTAGCATTAGTTGGGGCTGGAGGAAAATTTTGGCCATTCGAAGTGCTAATTTGGGGAAAAATCTAGGGTTCTTGAAGTTCATCCGGATTGAACCTCAAATTTTTGCATAAATCTGTTAGCACTAGTTTAGATTAGTGTTATGGGAAGTAAATCCACTTGTGTTGTTCATAGATTTGCCCGATTTCTCACAAAAACCCCAAACCCTTGTTTTTGAACCGAAAAAGATAAAATTGAAGGGGTAAACGGTTTGTTTTGGGAAAAACGGCACTTGGGGTTTCATTTTTGGGGGAAACCGCACGTACTTGACCAAAAATTTTCAAGTTTTCGGGACCGGGTCGAAAAATGGAAATTTTGAGTAACAGACGCCTGGACACGGGGTCGTGCCCGCTGAGCACGGGGCCGTGTCCAGCCCACTGTTTTCAGTTTTCTCCGAAAATTTCACCGTTTCGTGCTAACATTTTGGTATATCCTTTCAGATATCGAAGAAGTTCACAAGGTTCAACGCCAATGAGCTCGATGCTAGAGCAAGATACGACGTACTTCAAACAAGACCGGAAGAATACCCGAGACAAGCATGTATGGACCTGTTAGCACTGGTGAACCAACTTGACCGGTTCAACAACCTCATTACTGGCCCGCTAAGGATTGCCCTAACCACTCGACTTCGCTCCGTCCACGAGTGCACTATGGAGTTCTATAGCACCTTCACTTTCAATTCAAGGGGCGACCCTTTCGACAATGATAGGGTGGCATTCCGATGCGGTGGAACAAGGTACTCGATCTCAATGGCACAATTTGGGTCAATAGTTAGGCTGTATACGGAGGAAGATTCGGGTAATGAAGAGAACACCGGAGGGGTGCGAGATTTGGATGAGAACGAACGCCAAGCCACGTGGGCTCAGATTGGTGAAGGGCACTACAACTCAAGCAGCACAAAGAGTACCAAGTTGAGGGACCCCTCTACCGATACATCCATAGGGTCCTCGGTTACTCTCTTAGCCAAAGGCATGATAGCGGTGGCTTTGTTGGGTTGAGAGAGTTGATAGTCCTTCACTGCATTCATACCCGAAGACCCCTCGATGTTCCTTATCTCCTGCTCTGAAACATGCACTGGAACCGGCTTGCTAGTGCACCAACCCATGTCTTCTTCGAGGGATGGATACACCGTCTCTTCAAGCACTTCGTGAAGATACCTAGGTCTTTCGAAAGGGGCCCATGGTCGGCAAGAGTGGATGTACACATCTGCCGCTCCATGAACCTAATCTATGAGGCGGAAGACGGGTCGGTTAGCTTCCAGAGGATGCAGGGGCATGCATGGAACCCGAAAGAGGCACTAGTCCTTCACGCTCCACAGTTTCAACAACCTCCCCATTACCAGTACCAGCCTCACGGTGATCCGAGCCAATCCTCCTCACAAGGAGGTGGTTTTCCTAACTTTCAAAGTTTACATGATCTGTTGCAGGAAAACCTTATGTGCACCAGGAACACCTATAACCTCGCCAACAACACATACAACCGGGTCGGAGCCATTGAAAGAAACATCTTCGATATCCAAGATGACATCGGGAATATCCGGGAGTACATGGCGGGGCATGGAGGAGGAGGCGATGACGAGGATGAAGACATGGACTAGGCGGGTGGAGTAGGAGCAGGAGCAGCTGGTTGGTAATCCCACAGCTTAACCCCTCTTTTCTATCAAACAATTTCCGGCCTGCGTGCCGAGTGTTGAACAATTTACTTTCCCTAACTCTTTTTATTTTTCTGCATTTGTTTTTAACTTTGTGACATGGATGTTGAACTTGGTAATCTAGGATGTTTGCTATTGTTTGGTGTGGTGTTGATTGATAAAACAGGTACATACGAGGCTTAGAGTACTAAACATTAGTACTACTAAAGCCGAGACAGGAAAACCGGAGCCAGAAACCTGTTTTTCACCTTTGCAGATTGTCTACACGGGGTCGTGTTCGGCCGACACGCCCCCGTGCCCACTTCCCCAGACCTGCTGTTTGTTTATTTTTGCACATTTTTGTCAGACACGGGGCCGTGTCCAGCCAACACGCCCACGTGTCTACCTTCTGTAAGTTTTCATTACTAGCACCTGAACACGGGGTCGTGTCTACCCGACACGGAGGAATACCACTAACATAAAATTTTGCTTTTTAACACCCTTTTACACATTCAATCAACCTAAAAACTTATTTTTTGGGACACATTGAGGACAATGTGTAATTTAAGTGTCGGGGGGGATGCTAAAACTTTGAATCTTGCAAGTCCTAATTAACAAGCCTTACACAAAACTCTATTGGAACCGCTAATCACCCCAAATTTTTTTCAAAAATTTTCATTTTCTTTTTAGTTGTCTAGGTTTAATTTGGGAATTTCAAGTTCTAACAAGGTTATATTTTTACAAATTTACAACCGATAGCGCCGTGATAAAAAGAACCAACATAAGAAAATTATGAAACGGCATGACAAACTTAGTTAAAATTTGATTATATATACTTGATCACATAAAAACTCATTCCCACAAAAGTGAGTTTTGAGCCTTTATTGAGCATACAAATACATATCTTTACACTAAATGCTCATTTTTCGTTTCTTGTGTGAATAGCCGCTTGGTTCTTACGACTCTAGAACTTGCCACGACAATGCATTCCCGGTCCTTACCAACTTAAACCCGAGTAAGTAAATGATGGAGGCATTAGGACTAACCCTTTTTCTTTCTACACCATTATTTTTTCTTTTTTACCACCTACCCAAAATCCCCCTAGTTAACCCCTTTGAGCCTAAACCTTTTCATTTCTTAACTCAAAACAAACACCCTTTTTACCCACCTAAACCCTTTTTTTTTATTTTAACCCTTTCTTTTAGTAACAAAGCTCGGTTTTTTTATGACTTATGAAAAAAAAAATTATTATGATGAAACTAAATAAACAAACAAGTTTATCAAAAATAACTTTGTTTGAAAGAAATGGTTCATCAAAATAAAATAAATTGTCAAAAATAAAAAGTCTTTCAAAAAAAACCGACGCTTTTTACGCTTTTCGCCATTTTACTAACCACTAACCCAACCACTCACCTTAGCCCAAGCCTAACCCTTCACCCAAAAAGTCCTCTTGATATTTACAAAGGTATATAGTTAAAAAGGAGGAGGATTGATTGCTTGACAAGCTTATGGTAAGAGTAAGTTCCATGCCGCTTTCGAGTGATTCACTAAAAATACACCTTCGGCCGAGTGTTGAGTGATCCCCCGTGAGGTATGTGAACTTGTATATAAATGGAATTTTAAAGAGGCATGTTATGCCCTAATAAGTAATTTATCTTATGAAACGTTTTTAATAAATCATGACGAATAGGATTGTAAATAAATAAAAATAAAACTTAATAATGAATCTTGGAAATCCCGACACTCTATGACAAGCCCAAAAACCTTCTCTTCTACCCATTCCATTTGGGAGTGAAAAAGCCACATTATAAAGAGTTTTGCTTGAGGACAAGCAAAGATTCAAGTGTGGGGGTATTTGATGTGCACAAAATGCAACATGTAAATTACATTAATTGTGGCATAAAACTAACCCTTTTTTAGTACTAATGTTGGAAAAAGTGTGCTTTTGTCTTCCTTTTGTATTTTCAGGATTCAATGAGCTCAAATAAACAAAAGAAGCAAAAAGGCAGCTAAATCTAACATAAATACAAGAAAAGGAACAAACGTGGCATGCCCGGCCTCCCAACAGCATCTTCCCAAGGAAAGCAAGGAAACAGAGGGCTGAACACGCCCCGTGCTCAATGAGCACGGGGGCGTGCCCAAGTGTCAGCAGAAAAGACAAAGTTGTAGAAGTTTCCATCGCCCACCACGGGGCCGTGCTCAGCGGACACGGGGCCATGGTCAACTATAAGATTCGCGGAATCCAGGCAAATCTTGATAGTACAGATATGCTTCTGCACACGGGGTCGTGCTCAGCGAACACAGGGGCGTGGTCAACTAATGCAGACAAACTGTATTTAATGAAGAAAGAGAGGATGATGGACACGGGGCCGTGCCCAATGGACATGGGGCCATGCCCGAGCTTCTGTTCAGCCTATAAATAGGAGTGCTTGGAGCTCTTGCAACTCATCCCTTGGCACACCACCTCTCTCACACTTCACCCACCACCCACCACCATCACAACACCATCATCCACCACCATCATCCATTGTCCATCATAAAGCGCGTGAGTCGTCTCGGGATCCAAGATTGATCGTAAGAGTTCTTGACAATCAAAGGCCATGTTTGCCTAAGTCTCTTACATCACTTGGTGAAGACAAGTGTTTAGTGTAATACTTTTTATTTTTAATCTTTTGCACTTTTTAATTGGTTATGTATTAATGACTTTAATAACTAGTTTCTTATGTTGGAGGTGATTCTTCCTTATCGTTTGTCCGTGGTGTCTTGGCATTATTTTACTGTCTATATAAAATAAAAGATTTTCACCATTCATATCTCCACGGTCTATATGGAGGTATGTTGGCTACCTGGTCGGCGGTTAAGAGAACGGTTTGGTAAGAGTCTTGCCATTGTTCAGTGTATAGATCCTGCAAAGGACCTGGGTCAAATTTAGTAGGACCTCCTTCAATACCCAACGGTATTGGAGGCGGGGGTCCAAACTTTTTGACCCCCTCATAAGTTAAACTACTATTAAAACTTTAACCCGGCTGCTTAGGACTGTATCCCTGCTGACTCAGACTACTTAGCCGAGGGTAACGTCGCCTTTAAAAGAGGGGCCTACCACATTATGCATTAATAACTTAATTAATTATCTTTCAATAATCCGACCCTTTAGGATTGTATCCTTGCTAACTCAAACTACTGGGTTGAGGGTAACGTCGCCTTCAAAAGAGGGGCCTACTACAATAACTAAGATAATCTTTTAAACAAGTGCAAAAGTGCAAAAATAATCAAAGGTTACACTACACACGAGTCGGATCCAAGTGATTCATCTTGTCTATCTGTTTTTATTTTATTTTTCAGCATTTTAGTTAGTTTTATTTTTCTAGTTTAAAAATCTTTTTCTAACTTTTTGATTTGATTAGACGTTGAGGATAAACCGGTATTAAAAGCTCTTGTGTCCTTGGACGACCTCGGTATCTTACCAACACTATACTACGTCCACAATGGGTGCACTTGCCCATATGTGTGTTTAGTGTTAGTAAATATCATGTTTTATAAATTTAAAACTTGGCTAAAAAGTGTAAAAAGGGCTTAAAATATACACCTAAAATATAACACACCACGCACACATCAAGTTTTTGGCGCCGTTGCCGGGGACACAAGGATTTTAAGAAAGCTTAAAATCGACGGCCTAATCAGTTTTTCAAAACCTTTCCCAAAAGTCATCCCCTGTTGCCCCTTTTTCTTGGAACTGGGGACTTCTTTCCTCAGCAGAGGTTACCAATCTAAGCTCACCAGTCAATACAGGATACACACCAGTGTTTAGAAAGGTTCCCATAGAAGAAATTGCCTTCAAGGAAGTCTGATTAATGAAACTACTATCCAAGTGTAAACCAGTGGGTTCAACACTTGTAGTAGCTGCTCACTTGAACTACTAACAGGAAGTAATTGTACATCCTGCAGTGTAACCTCCTCAGGTGTTGTTGGTGGGTTAGCAATGATAGGGAGCTCAGACTCAGTCACTTTCTGTGGCATGCTCTCAGTGATAGGTGGTTGATAGGAACTGATTGCTATTTGAGTTATATCAAGTGCTTCCAACAAAAGTTTTGTTTGTGGTGGAATTGTGGCAGTGAGTATGGGAGTGGAAAGAGAATTTGCCCCGGGCAGTGGGCTGGGGATTGTTATGGGTAAAATTCTGAGCTCCTCATATCCTGGGAAATATCTTGGGTTATATCTTGAATAAATGATATCTGCTTATATCCGAGATGCTCATTCAGGATGTCTATAATATCCTGAATAGTATCCTCAGGATTACTAACGTGTTGAGTGCAGGAGTACGCGTACAGGTGCCCAACGTTTACAAAGACTCTTTCTCCAAGAGACTCGGTCCAGGTCGTTCAAATGAAGACGTTGAAGCCGCATTACCCGGACTACAACGTTAACAATGGAATATTCGGAAGCATCCCGTATTTGTAGGAATTTCAGTTTGTATTTGATTACTATAAATAGGTGGGTATACCAGATCGAATAGGACATCACCGCTACACTCACTACACTTACACACTTGTTCTCTCGCAACTTGTACTCTCACACAAAGCATTGTAACACTTAGCGATCTGGTCAATATCCTGCACTGTATCCTGATATTTGAAGCAATAGAAGAACTAGGCAGCTGCGATTGTCAGCTCCCGAGGTTTTATGCCGGCGATCTAGATTGATCAAGGGCTTTCCTCGTACATCTCGTGTCAACCCCTTTACTTTTTGCTCATTGTTTGATCATAGATACAGCTCAATATCCTGAGCCGTATCCTGAACACTGTTTTTCAAAACAACATAACCAGCATATTTTCAACACACTTTTTAGCACACTACCTCACTTAACTAATTTGATCACTAAATTGCTTCGGTAATTTTTTACCAAAACAATTTGGCGCCCACCGTGGGGCAAGTGGTGCTCTCTTTACTAAAAATTTTTGTGAAATCGCTAATCAGTTTTCTATTTTCAAAACTTTTTGCCACATTGTCCATAATGGCCTCAAGATCAAACATGAGTTCCTCTACTGTGTCTGCTATGACTTCTGCTACTACTGGTTCGGTGCTTCCACCACCTCCTCCAAGGACGCCAGCCTCTTCACGACCTCAGGATATTATCCCTACCCGCAGTGTTCAGGAATCTGCTCCCGTTCTAGCTTCTAATGATGAAATTCTTACTTTATTTGGAAGTGTGCAGGAACAAATGAGGCAGCAACAGGAAACAAACCAAATGCTTTTAAGGGAAATACAACTCCTGAAGTCTGGCTCGAGCAGATCTGCTGAGGATAATGTCACTCCATTACACCCCAGGGCGTTGAACTTTAGTTCAGCTGTGTATACTGAGGATAACAGGGGGAATATTGTGCCCAGTCTTTCTCAGAATCATACTCCTGAAATACCCTCCTCGGTCAGGATGTCAACCATGAGGAGCTCAGGATATGTTTCAGGATATGGGCAAAATCCTCCAACGGGTAACGTGTCAAATAATAATAATACTCATGCTACTAACAATAGTGGATCTTTGCAGGATACAGGTGTGACATCAGCACTTACTAGGGAACTTCAAAAGTTGAAGGACATGATATCCAGTGTACCTGGGGTGGTCCAGCCGATCCCGGAAGTGTCCCAAGACAGCCATAAGATATCTCGTTTTGCACATCCTATCTGTGATGCCGAAATCCCAAAGAGATTTCAAACCCCCAACATGAAGCTTTACGACGGAACTACGGATCCTGAGGAGCATATTGCTCAGTATAGGGAGAGAATGGAGATTAACCCTATCCCCCCGGAGCTCAAGGAAGCGTGCTTATGCAAGGGATTTGGTTCTACTCTAACAGGACCAGCCTTAAAATGGCTGTTAAACGTTCCTCCTCACTCTATTACTTCGTTTGCTCATTTGGTTAATTTATTTAACAGTCAATTTTCTTGTAGTCGGAGTTTTGAGAAACTAACCAGTGATCTTTACAGGATAACTCAAGGGCCTTAGGAATCCTTGAGGGATTATGTGAACAAATTCAGTCGAGAATCCTTGGATATCCCACATCTTGATGTTGCAACAGCTGTGCAAGCTTTCAAGATGGGATTACAGAAGGATTCTCAGTTTTATCAGGATCTGGTAATGAATCCCTGCAGGAATCTCGACGAGGCTCGTAACAGGGCTTTGAGATATCCGTCTGGAGGATGACAGGAAGATGCAAGAAAGGATGAACTCATCTAACACTTATGAGTCAACTAACAGGAAGTCAGAATCCTCATTCAAGTCATATCGGCCTAAGCCATATGGTAGAAATGAAAACAAGAGAGTGAATGCTGTCGAAGATGAGGATCCTGAAGAGTATCCTGAGTTGTCTGAATATTGCTTTTCTGTTAACATTCCCGAATTCATGTATGCCATGCAGGGTCTAGGAGACAAGGCTAGGTGGCCTCGAAAGAATCAACAAAAGGCTGATTGGAAAGATAAGTCAAAATGGTGTGCTTTCCACGAAGATTTCGGACATGTAACTGAGGATTGCATTGCTCTAAGGAAAGAAATAAGCTATCTTCTAAGCAAGGGATATCTGAAAGATCTCTTGGGAAGAAAGAAGAATAAAGGTCAGGATACTGAGAAGGATCCTGAGCGAGCAGCATCACCTCCCGCGGATGCCAAGATAATTAACTTCATTTCGGGAGGATCCGACATTTGTGGGACTTCGTATTCGGCGGCAAAGAGACATGCAAAAGAAGCTAAGGCCGAAAGGGGAGACAAACCTGTCAGGATGACTACCCTCACAACTGACAAAGTGATCACTTTTGATGCAGATGACAGGGATACTGTCCAGGATCCTCACCATGATGCTCTAGTAATAACATTATATGTGGCTAACCATTTTGTACGCAGGATACTGGTTGATAATGGCAGCTCCGTCAACATAATCCAACTAGAAACTCTGAAGAGAATGAATGTGTCTCCAATGGATATCACTTCAAAGTCTACCGTGCTTGTTGGGTTCAGCGGAGAGGCTAGAAACACAGTTGGAGAGATAAAGTTGCCAGTATACGTTGAAGGAGTCAACAAGATGCAACGTTTCTGTGTGATGGATTCTCTATCCTGCTATAACATCATCCTAGGAAGACCGTGGATTCACGATATGAAGGCCGTACCATCGACATATCACCAATGCATCAAGATCCCTACCCCTTGGGGGGTTGTCAAGATCGATAGTGATCAGCAAGAGGCGAAAGAATGTTACTCATCCTCAATGAAATCCTCGACCAAACCGAGTGCAGCATAGCAATTAAAGATGCGGGCCCAGGATATTGTGGAGAATCCGGAGCAGGATGTGAAGAAAGTTATCCTGGATCAGGATAATCCTGATATCTCGGTGCTCGTAGGGACCAATATCCCTCAGGATATTGAAGAGCAGTTAACTAACTTTTTGAAATGCAGGATGTCAACATTCGCATGGAAGCATGAGGACATGACAGGTATATCTAAAGACATTATTACTCACAAGCTTGGAATTGACAGGTCATTCAAGCCTATACAACAAAAGAGAAGGAAATTCGCCCCTGAGCGGAATGCAATTATCCAAGAGGAAGTTGAAAGAGTATTGAAGTCCAGGATGATTAGAGAAGTCAAATTCCCTAGATGGCTAGCAAATGTGGTAGTGGTTCAAAAGAAGAATGGGAAGTGGAGAGTCTGTGTAGACTACACAGACCTGAACAAAACTTGTCCAAAAGACCCATTCCCTCTGCCTCATATAGACTCGATGGTGGATGCCACTGCCGGTCATGAAATGTTGACCTTCATGGATGCATCCTCAGGATTCCAGCAGATTCAAATGGAACCTTCGGACCAGGAGGATACAGCTTTCATGACGCCAACAGGTATTTACTGTTATACTGCTATGCCTTTCGGTTTAAAAAATGCAGGTGCAATGTACCAGATATTGGTGAACATGATGTTTAAAGACAAACTGGGGGACACCATGGAGGTGTACATTGACGATATGGTGGTCAAATCCAAGAAAGCTGAGGATCATCTTCAGGATATTAAAGGAGCATTCGATATCCTGGACCAGTATAATATGAAACTTAATCCTGCAAAGTGCCATTTTGGAGTGGGGGCAGGAAAGTTTTTAGGTTACATGGTGACAAAAAGAGGGATAGAGGCAAGCCCGGAGTAGATCAAAGCTATCTTGGATATAAAGTCACTCTCGAATATAAAGGATGTTCAACGGTTAACAGGACGAGTGGCATCCTTGAATAGGTTTATTTCAAGATCCTCGGAAAAGTGTAAAGAATTCTATGATATCCTGAAAAAGAATAAGAAATTTGAATGGGGCGAGAAGCATGAAGCAGCCCTGCAGGATTTGAAGCAGTATCTCTCAACCGCGCCTCTATTGATGAAGCCTGAGGATGGTGAACCATTATCCTTGTATCTGGCAGTATCAGGGAATGCAGTAAGTGCAGTACTCGTAAAGGATCACGAAGGTCAGCAGTATCCTGTTTATTATGTTAGCAAAAGTTTGTTAAATGCTGAAACTAGATATTCTCACCTAGAAAAACTAATACTGGCTCTAGTAATGGCATCAACAAAGCTTAGACATTATTTTGAAACACATAGGATTCATGTTAAAACTAATTATCCTGTTAAGAATGTACTTAGGAAACCGGAGATGTCGGGAAGAATGGCTAAGTGGTCGGTAAAATTAAGTGCCTATGATTTAATATATGAACCTAGAAATGCAATAAAGTCTCAGGCTCTAGCAGACTTTGTGGCTGATTTCAGTAGTGATATTCAAAATGAATTAGACCTAGAAGTGCAACAACTAGGAGAGAACTTAGAATCCTAGATATTATATACTGATGGTGCATCTAATGTAAGGGGTGTAGGTTTAGGTATACTACTAAAATCGCCACAGGGGGACATAATACCCCAGGCTGTTAGATGTGAATTCCCTGCTACTAACAATGAGGCAGAATATGAAGCTTTAATTGCAGGATTAGAGTTGGCTAAGAATATGAATATCAAGAATTTGCAAGTATATGTTGATTCCTTGTTAATTACTAATCATTTTAATGGATCCTATGCAGTCAAGGGTGAGAAACTAATTGAATACCTCGGTATTCTTAAAAAATTAGCAGGATATTTCGATATTTTTACACTTGAACAGGTACCAAGAGAGGATAACGCCGAAGCAGACGCATTGGCAAACTTGGGATCATCAATCAGGATACCAGAAGGGACCCCAATACCGATATTACATATCCTGTATCCTGCAACGAATCCTCAGGGTAAAGAAGTAGCAGGTATTCAGGATCCTGGAGCGGTATATCCTGAAGAGGATCCTAAATCCTGGACGACCACAATCATGAGATATCTCAAGGAAGGACATATCCCCGGAGATGAAAATCCTAAAGCATTTAGGATGAAGGTATCACGATTCACTATTATAAATAATATTTTATACAAGAAATCTCTTGCAGGACCATACCTGAGATGCTTGGAGGATCCTGAAGCCAAAGAAGTACTTCAGGATATACATGAAGGGGATTGTGGTAACCATACTGGGGGCAGGTCGTTATTCTCAAAAGTATTAAGGACAGGATATTATTGGCCAACAATGAGGAAAGATGCCGCAGAATATGCTCGAAGATGTGGCGCATGTCAGAGACATAGTAACATACTGCATCAACCTACTGAACCATTGTATCCTATTGTTTCCCCTTGGCCATTTATGAAGTGGGGTATGGATATAGTGGGAAAGCTACCAAAAGCCCCGGGAGGAAAAGTTTTTATGCTAGCAATGACGGACTATTTCTCTAAGTGGGTCGAAGCGGAAGCATTTGTTCAAGTCAGAGACCAAGAAGTAGTATCCTTTATAAAGAGGAATATCCTGACCAGATTCGGAATACCAGCCGAAATAATCTGTGACAATGGTTCTCAGTTTATAAGCAAGAGAACTACTGACTTTTGCAAGAGTTGGGGAATCAAAATGGTAACATCTACTCCAGTACATCCTTAAGCGAATGGACAAGCAGAATCCTCAAACAAGATAATTGTCAATAACTTAAAGAAAAGGCTTGGAGCCAAAAAAGGAAGATGGGCAGAAGAATTACCCTTTGTTTTATGGGCTGATAGGACAACGGTAAAGAATGCAACAGGCCAAACCCCATTTTCCTTGGTATTTGGAGCAGAAGCAATGATTCCGACAGAAATGACGATACCCACTGCGAGATCTACCCTAAGTGATCCTGAGCAGAATCCTGAAGCCTTGAGTCAGGATTTAGACACTATAGATGAGAAGAGAGATGCGGCAAGGCTAAGAATGGCAGCATATCAACAGAGAATATCCAGGGCATATAACAAGAACATTAGGACCAGAAGATTTAAGGTTGGAGATTGGGTGTTAAGAAAGGCTTTTCAGAATACTACTAATCCTGCCGATGGCAAGTTAGCTCCAAAATGGGAAGGACCATACGAAGTTGAATCAGAGGCAGGGAAAGGAGCATACAGACTCAAGAATATGGAGGGGGATATGCTACCGAGGTCTTGGAATGCTATACACCTTAAGCTCTATTTCAAGTGAGTTTAGAATATAATTTCTAACTCAAGATGGTATGAATTCTACCTTTTTTAAATATGTTTGGTTTAATTTGTTCTTTGTAACCCAATACTGACTTAAGCATCGGAGGGGTGTTAGCCAAGCTAACACCCACCTTAGTTTACAATTGTTTTGCAAGATATTTTTCAGGATACAGCAGGATAACTCGAAAGATTAGAGGATTGGCCCCCTCTCTCACGTTTAAGGGATACTGATCCCTTCATAGGTTTAAAGGTATTCACCTTTCTTCTGAATTGGGTTTAAACACCCCGCCTGGAGCGCAAGTTATTCAGGGATAGTTCAAGGTGGCGGGACCAGTCCATGTAAAAGTGGCTGACAATTTCGTTACTGTTGGCTATATCCTGAATCCTAAAGGTATATGAGGATTGATCACCCTCTCTCACGAAAGGGTATTTTCATACTCTCTAAGGTTTAAAGGTTTTCACCTTTCTAAGTCTTGGAGTTTATACACTCCCGCCTGTAGCGCATGAAACTCAGGGTTTATCCCCAGGATATTAAGGGTTTACCCCAGTATGTTGAGGATTCATTTCAGGATAACAAGGTTTTTGCCTCGAGGTGTTTGGAATTTATTCAAGCCAGAACATGAGTACATTTGCATTTCTGTGTCACATGCAGGGGACATATATTATACTACTCAAAGGTTGGATCCAAGATTACAACTATGCACTGGGGACATTCCTAAGGTGGAAGATTAGACTCTCCAAGAGTCTTTGGTATGATCTCTCCTTTTCTCAAAAGACTTAAGTTTTCTAAGTTATATGGTGATATCCTGACCAGGATATCTCTTAAGATACTTATCAGGATATTCTTAGATGATGTTCCCATAATATTTCCAAGAGTTCTCAAACAAAACAATTTTCATAAGTAAAATTCATGTAATGGAAGGAATAAAGCCAAAAAAGGGTTATATTATTAACATAGCAAAAGATTATGCTTTTGGCTTCGTCTCAAACCGAGACCCATCCACCAAAAGCAGGGTTAGTTTTCCAACATATTTACTTAACAAATGAAGGCTTCGTCTTGGAACCCAAGATACCTCCACCTTCACTTGTTAAAAGCGTTCAAAATAAACCATACTAACTGATGACCAAGGGCTTCGTCCTGAAACTCAGGATCCCTCCACCTTTGGCCATCATATTGTCTACGTGCAGGAAATTAAAATTGTTCAACAAAAAAGAAGAGTAAATTGTTCAAAACATCAACCATCGAATCTAAAAAAGTGGGCTCCGGCCTAAGCATCAATATCCATCATCGCCCACTCAGATGCCCTCACACAGCGACATCCTCTCCAGCCTTCACCGGCTTCTCAGCACCAGCATCCTGCCCAGCATCCTCACCAGCATCCGCTCCAGCATCCTTCTTGTCTCCAGCCTGATCCACCACCTCTGCAGACTTAGAGGACTCACCGGCTTCTATAGGGAGTGGCACAGCTTTTCCTCCAAGCTCCTTTAGTTTGGCCACCCAAGAGTCAACCGGCCAAGCTGGGCACACGAGGCCTGTCTCCTTGGCCTCGTAGGCCATCTTGATGCGGGCTTGTAGCAAGGAGACGATGGCAGAGGCCTTGATCCCTTCCCGGAAAGAAACCATGGCCTGCTCGTGATCCATTTCTGCGGTGGCAAGTTTAAGCTCAGCCTCTTGAGTGACCTTCTTCATCAAGCTCTCGTAGTGCCGGGACTTTGCTTCGGCAATGGCACCTTGATCAGCAACAGTGCTTTCAAGCTGCTTGATTCTGGCTTCGTGGAGTGCAACAGTACCGCAGGCATCATTATACAGGTGGAGCAGATGCTGAAGACCCTGCACATTAAATTCAGGTATGGGTTAGAATATATTAATCAGGATATCCTGTCAGGATATATATGCAGGATATGTAGCAGGATATTACCTTGTTGAGGAAGGATGTCATTGGCTCTAAGGAGTCAGAAAAGCTGAGTTCATCATAGGAGAACCCCTCGGAGCCTGGGGCACTGATTTCAGAGCCCTTCCTCTTCTTTGCTGTGGAAGCACGGGTCCTAGGGTTAGCCTTGGGGGCCGGCAGTGGCTTGGAGCTGGTAGCAGCAGGTGTCTCTTTCTTGACCATGACAGGAGTAGGATTACTGTCAAGCTCATCAAGGTCAAGGAGGATCGGAACTTTGCTGGAGTCTGCACAACAGGGAGTAAAAATTCTTTCCTAAGATATTTCAAATAAGAACATGTATGCAGGATATTGAGCAGGATCCTTACCAGACATGTTAACACTGGAAAGAGGGCTTGGAGTTGGTGGAGACGGGTTAAAACTTCTTTCAGCTTCAGGAATGAGTCTGATAGCGTCAATCCTTTTCTGTGAGTCTGCAAGAGGAGGTGCTAGCTTCCTAAAATCAGCTGCAAACAAGACAGTAAAAAGAAAGTTGATTAGTTCAGGATATGAAACAGGATACAAAACAGGATCATCCTAAAGCCCTAAATCCTACCCTTTCTCAACCACTGCACTGGATATTCCGTTCCACCAGGGATTGAGTCTCTTTTTACAAAGAAAAACTTGGACTTCCATTCCTCCTCATTCCTGGTGGCACGAAGTACCAGTGGGTCGCTGGAGGTAGAGTAGAACAAAAAACGGCAGGAACCATGGCATCTAAGCCGATATGCTAAGGGGAGGTCATGAACGGAAAGGTCAGGAATATGGTTGTTCTTGATTTGATCAAGAACGAGCAGGACTCGCCATAGCATTGGCATTGTTTGACTGAAGCAGATTTTTGTGGTATCGAAGAACTCGGTGATGAAATCAGGAAATGTAAACTGTAGCCCCAAGGTAAAAGGAAAAGCGTTGAAGCATATCCATTCGTCGGAAACCATGTCTGATCGGATTTCCCGATCAAATGGCCGGAACACCGTCCCTTCCGGGAAGATGCCGGAGGTTTTAAGGGCCGACAGATGTGCGCTGTCAAAGGTGCATATTTCCTTCTCCGGATCCTGGAGAATATTTTGGTGAATAAACGAAGGAGCGGAGTCACCGGAGCTTGACCTTGTCTGTCTCGCCATATCTTTACCGGAATAGTATAGAGGAAAGAAGTAGGGAGAGAGAGAGAGAAGGGTTTTACCTTTTTCTTTTTGATAAAGATTAAATGGGGCGAACGAGAGAAGATATAGGGGAGTAATGAGTAGAAATAGGCTGAACGGTTACAAGCGGTCACATCAAGTCCTATCTCTTAATTGCCTCGGTTATTGTGAAAAAATGTAACCGTTAGGACTCAGGATCCTTAACGGCAACATTTTTGGGGACAATTGTTATGGGTAAAATTATGAGCTCCTCATATCCTGGGAAATATCTTGGGTTATATCTTGAATAAATGATATCTGCTTATATCCGAGATGCTCATTCAGGATGTCTATAATATCCTGAATAGTATCCTCAAGATCTAACGTGTTGAGTGCAGGAGTACGCGTACAGGTGCCCAACGTTCACAAAGACTCTTTCTCCAAGAGACTCGGTCCAGGTCGTTCAAATGAAGACGTTGAAGCCGCATTACCCGGACTACAACGTTAACAATGGAATATTCGGAAGCATCCCGTATTTGTAGGAATTTCAGTTTGTATTTGATTACTATAAATATGTGGGTATACCAGATCGAATAGGACATCACCGCTACACTCACTACACTTACACACTTGTTCTCTCGCAACTTGTACTCTCACACAAAGCATTGTAACACTTAGCGATCTGGTCAATATCCTGCACTGTATCCTGATATTTGAAGCAATAGAAGAACTAGGCAGCTGCGATTGTCAGCTCCCGAGGTTTTATGCCGGCGATCTAGATTGATCAAGGGCTTTCCTCGTACATCTCGTGTCAACCCCTTTACTTTTTGCTCATTGTTTGATCATAGATACAGCTCAATATCATGAGCCGTATCCTGAACACTGTTTTTCAAAACAACATAACCAACATATTTTCAACACACTTTTTAGCACACTACCTCACTTAACTAATTTGATCACTAAATTGCTTCGGTAATTTTGACCAAAACAATTATTGAGATAGAAAGTGAAGAAAAGGTTGAAGATGGTGGATTTTGAAAATGGTGGGTTTTGAAGTTACTGGGGAGAAGAAGGAAGAAGAAAGTATACGATTGACTAAAATACCATTGCTCTTTATTTTAAATATTGCCACATGTCATAATCCTATTGCTTTCTATACTTTCTAACCAAAATAAACTTTCTAACCAAAATAAACTTTCTATTTTATGTTTTCCCTAATTTAATATAACGATTTTTATGCCTCAAACTCGACTTACAACCCACATGATTTTTAAGAAGCATCGTATCTTGCAAAAGGCATTAATAAAGCCTTATCTGATCACATTCGGTCTTAATTTTTTAAATTTAAAAAATTTTGTTTGTTATTGACAATGAGTGACCGAATTTGATTTTGATTAACCAAGAGTGATTTTGACTGATCAAACAGTGATTTTAGACCTTATATTTAATTATTTTTTAAGTAATATTTACCTTGTATAGTTATATCTGTTCTCTAGTTATTAATTAATAATTTAGTTTCGGACCGTGTATTTTTCTTGCATCCGATTTTGGGGCATATATATATACACAAAGTAACTAGGCTGTAGCCATCTCCATCCGTCTCTTTCCTGTCAATTGTTTTGTGCAGTCATATATATACTATACACAACAGTCCTTGATATTCTCTCTTCAGTCAGTAACCCTTTTCTCTCTCTTGCTTGCTTGGGGGATCTTGTCTTTACCTAAAAATATTCTGGAATTTGTTAAAAAGCCCATATTTTTATTGTATGAAGATCTAACACTTGTTTTTTCTTGAGGAATACCTGATCCAGGGAAAATGTCTCAGGCTAACTGGGAAGCTGATAAAATGTAAGCCTTTTGCTTTGTTTTTTTTTTTTTTTTAATCTTGGTAAAGTTTGATATTTCATGTTGTTTTTGCAGTAATCTTGATCTTTTTGCTAGATTTGGGTTGTGGGTATCTTTCATTTTTGTTGATTTTGTTCTTTTATGAATCTTTTTAGCAGTTTTATCTTCTTCTCTTTGTTTTTGCCTCTTTTGTTGTTCTAGGGTTTTTGCATTTATTTGCCTTTCTGTTTACTTAAAATATGTTTTATTTAATAAGTTATCTTTACTTGGTAGATTCACCATTGCTGCATTTTGAAGGAAAACATATGGTTCAAATAAATAGATTTCTAATTTATGTTTTAATTATTTTTTTCCTTAAATCTCTTCATCAAATGTTTAAATTTTGTGTAACTGTTTGGCTGGTTTAGTCTTTAAATTTGTTGTTTCTGGTTTGATTAACAGGTTAGATGTTTATATACATGATTATTTGGTAAAGAGAGATTTGAAAGCTTCTGCTCAGGCATTTCAAGCTGAAGGAAAAGTCTCATCTGACCCTGTTGGTAAGATTTTTTTGCAAAGATTATTATTTTTTATATATAAAAAAGAACGATTTTTTTAGTTCATATAGTTTTTAAATTATATAAATGGTGTGTAATTTCGGCAGCTATCGACGCCCCGGGTGGCTTTCTTTTTGAATGGTGGTCTGTGTTTTGGGACATTTTTATTGCAAGGACTAATGAGAAGCACTCAGAAGTTGCAGCTTCCTATATTGAAGTCGGTTTGAGTTCTCATCTTTTATTTATTAAATTAAACCTGCATTTTATTACTAAAGGCGTCAATATGGGCAGTTTGGATTAGATGTTAGATATGATTACGAGATCTATATACTAACACAATGAAATGAATTCTATTTTTGAGTCGAGCAGTTTAGGATGTTATAAATCATAGTTGTTAATACTTAATAGCGAGCATAGCGCTTGCTAATCGCTATAGCGAATACTGTAGCGAAGCATGAGTTTCCCGCTAAATGATGCTTAGCGCCTAAATAGCGTGAACATAGCGGATTTAGGTTTTTTTTTTTATAAATAGCGGATAGAGATTTTTTTTATAAATAGCGGATAGAGATTGAAAAAAAGAAGCTTATTTAGGGTTTTTTATTTTAGGAATGAAAAAAGAAGCGTATTTCTTCCATATTTACAGGAATTTTAATAAAATATACATGTAAAATATTTCTAAAATTTTCTTCTAGTGTATCGCTAAACATGAAATGGCACCCGCTATTTGATCGCCATCGCTACGTAGCGTATAGGTAGCTTGTCGCTATAGACAACTATGGTATAAATATAGTAATATACTTTGGCCGAAATTTCATATTGATTATTGTCTAACCAGTTTGGCTCACTTCGTTTCCATAATTTCAGACACAGTTAATCAAAGCAAGGGAACAGCAGCAGCAACAACAACCGCAACAATCACCTCATCCACAACAACAGCAGCAGCAGCAGCAGCAACAGCAGATGCAAATGCAGCAACTGATGTTGCAACGTCAGGCTCAACAAGCACAGCAGCAGCAACAGCAACAGCAGCAGCAACAGCAACAACACCAGCAACAACAACAAGCACAACATCAACAGCAGCAGCAGCAGCAGCAGCAGCAGAGGAGAGATGGGGCCCACCTACTCAATGGAACTTCAAATGGGCTTGTTGGAAATGAGCCGCTTATGAGGCAAAATCCTGGAACTGCTAATGCCATGGCTACAAAGATGTACGAGGAGAATTTAAAAGTGCCACTTTCAAGGGACTCTTTAGATGATGCAGCAGCTATCAAGGTACATCTATTATCACTTCTTTCCGTTATATGTTTCTTCTGCGGCCAAAGTGAGAAATTTCTGTTGTTCTCAACATGAAATGTCACAATCGGCAACTAAGATAAGTTATTGGTTGTGATCTGAATATCTGATTCTTGCCTTTTTTTCTACTAATTCAGCAAAGATATGGGGAGAATGTAGGGCAGCTTTTGGACTCAAAACACGCATCAATATTGAAATCTGCTGCAGCTGGGCAACCTTCAGGGTAATGTTGTTTTCTATTGTTCAAAAAGGAAATCCGAAAAAGACTGAAAGTTTGTATAATAGAAATTGGAAATTTAAAACCATGTTTTTCCAGGCAATTGTTGCATGGTACATCTGGCAGTATGTCTCCTCAAGTTCAAGGTCGGCACCCGCAACTTCCAGGATCTGCCTCGGTGAGTACTGGTACACCCCGTATAGATATCGACTTTAGTGTTACGTGTAAAAATGGTAATCAAGCACAAAGAGCGAAAAAGTAGAAGAGAACACAGAGAAGGGAGATTACTCTCAAAATCATTCCCGTAACCAGTTCGCTTATTAAGAACTCAAACAATTGACTAGCTACACTTACTACCCTCATAGCTCATACTATACTGTTATTACAATTAACCCCCCTCTACTATTTGATACCTAACATTTAGTGATCAGTATGTGCTATACTGTAATTGCATTACACATAATCTTTGTGGAATAGGAGATAAAGACAGAGATGAATCCAATATTGAATCCCCGAGCTGCAGGACCTGAGGGGTCATTGATTGGAGTTCCTGGTATTTTTCAAACTGTGTCATTAATGCATCATTTATTTTATTGATTTGATAACCAATCACCGCTTGCTGCTTGTTTACCAACACTTTGTTTTTTTTTTTTTTTAATGTTTGGCAACTGAAAATATAACAGTGTACCTTAATTGTGTACATTTTTAGATTTGAGTGTCATAGAGAATCGCAAGTCGGTTTACATTATTAGCATTCATAAAACAGAAAATGCAAGTGATGTTTAAACTCATTTATCTATGATCCATTGTACAGGATCAAATCAAGGGGGTAACAACTTGACATTGAAAGG
The DNA here is from genome assembly GCF_002127325.2 of Helianthus annuus. Lineage (NCBI taxonomy): Eukaryota > Viridiplantae > Streptophyta > Magnoliopsida > Asterales > Asteraceae > Helianthus > Helianthus annuus. Next base: position 153,287,486 of record NC_035440.2, read on the forward strand.
ATGGCCTCTCACAGTGAGTTCCCGAATGATTTCTTGCACTTTCATCATATAAGTAGTTATAACCTTCAGTCCTTCAACAGGGTTTGGATCAACTACGGTCTGGTCTGCTACAGCAGCAGAAGTCATACATGCAGGGGGGTTCCCATCAGCTACAAATGCTGACACCACAGCATCAGCACCAACTTTTGTTAGCTCAGCAAAACATGACATCACAGTCTGCTAATGATGAAAGCAGACGGCTCAGAATGCTTCTTAATAATCGGAGCATGAGCATGGGCAAAGATTCAGTGGGTGATGTTCCAAATCTCGGATCATCTATGCCTGTTCTACCTCGCGGTGATCCAGATATGTTACTCAAGGTGCCTTCTCTTTCATATTTACATGGGAATAAAGAGTTGTATGTCTTGTAAGCAAACTCAAATACGTCTCGTCTCTTTTGTAGTTAAAAATGGCTCAGCTGCAGCAGCAGCAGCAGCAGCAAAATAGTAACCCACAACAGCAGCAGCAGCAGCCACATCTCCAGCACTCTCTTTCTGCCCCCCTAATTCAAAATTCAAATCTCAATCTCCAGCAAGACAAAATCTTGGGGACAAGCAGCGTAACTGCAGACGGGAGCATGTCAAACTCCTTTAGAGGAAACGATCAGGTACAACATTTCACTTGCTTTTGGAACATGAGCTTTAGGGGGTGTTTGGAAATCCCTTTAATCATTCGGAATCACTTCACAGTTTAGATAAAACACATTTAAAAAAAAAAAGCTCTTTTAGACTATCCCCTACAACCCATTTTGTAAAAGATCACGTGTACATACCCAAACACCCCTAAAGATGTAAAAGAGAAGAAATAAAACATTTATCCTGTAAAAAAGCAGAATGGAAGAAAGAGAAAGCAGCCAGTGTCATCTTCGGGACCTGCAAACAGTTCAGGAACGGGGAACACTGCAGGACCGTCACCAAGTTCAGCACCTTCAACACCATCAACTCATACACCGGGAGATGTTATCTCAATGCCTGCACTTCCACATAACAACAACACCACTTCTTCCAAGCCTTTAATGATGTTTGGGACAGATGGTCCTGCAACTCTTACCTCCCCATCAAATCACTTGGTGAGTGTCAAAACAAAAGCGCTTCACATGTTTGTTCTTACTGATGATAAATATAATATTTTTTTTTGCAGTGGGATGATAAAGACATTGTGCAGGCTGATATGGATCATTTTGTAGAGGATGATGATAATGTCGAGTCTTTTTTATCCCATGATGATAATGATCCCAGAGATGCAGTTGGTCGGTGTATGGATGTAAGCAAAGGTGAATCGCATTTCTACCAACATATTACTACTACTTCAAAGATGCCGTTGTGTAGGTGGCAAAAGCATATATTGAGTTCTCATCGTTTTCTTTGTATTGCTAAGAGTTCACATTTACGGAGGTGAGATCGGTTCGGGCTAGTGCAAGCAAGGTAGTCTGCTGCCACTTCTCATCGGATGGTAAACTTGTAGCCAGTGGTGGTCATGATAAGAAGGTAAGTTTTATTTAGACTGCATACTTGAGATGAAGAGTGTATGGTGTGATGATTCTTTTGTTTTGCAGGCTGTACTGTGGTACACTGATTCTCTAAAGCCAAAGACCACCCTTGAAGAACATTCATCGTTGATCACGGATGTGCGTTTCAGCCCGAGCATGCCACGCCTTGCAACCTCTTCTTTTGATAAAACAGTCCGTGTTTGGGATGCTGATAATGTGTGTTAATTAATTCCCAATTAGTTTTTTATTCACTTATATATATTTTACTTATTTTTTATTGTTACGATGCATGCAGCCTGGGTTTTCCTTGCGAACATTCATTGGGCATTCTGCGTCTGTGATGTCATTAGATTTCCACCCGAATAAAGATGACCTCATCTGCTCGTGTGATGGGGATGGGGAAATAAGGTACTGGAGCATAACTAACGGTAGCTGTGCACGTGTATTCAAGGTATATATATCACTTTACAAGCTCAGCTAGTTAGTTAGTCCATATAAACAAACATAAATATTTGATGGATGACATCAGGGTGGGACGGCGCAAGTGAGATTCCAGCCTCGCCATGGAAGATATCTTGCAGCAGCTGCAGAAAACATCGTGTCAATACTGGACGTGGAGACGCAAGCTTGCAGGCATTCACTGCAGGTTTGTTTTTGTCAACTCGTTTTTTATTATTCTCTTTATAACATTGATGACGAATTCTGTATGGCAGGGGCATACAAAACCAATTCATTCCATTTGCTGGGACCCAAAAGGGGAGTATTTGGCATCTGTTAGTGAGGACTCGGTCAGAGTTTGGTCTCTTATGTCTGGAAATGAAGGGGAGTGTATACATGACCTTAGCTGTAACGGAAATAAGTTCCATTCTTGTGTTTTTCATCCTAGTTATGCTTCCTTATTGGTCATCGGCTGTTACCAGGTTGTTACCTTTTCTTGCTTCTTCTCAACTACACATTTTTCAAGCAAGCAATTGAAAATGTTACACTTCCACTTGCTTGAAGATATCTAACCTGTTTGGAATTTTTAGTTAAAAAGGGGTTGTGTTCAGGTTGCGCTACGTCCTTGTTTAAAATAAAGTAAAAAAGTAAATAACTAATAAGGTCAACCCATTTACAACTTCATTACAACCTGTTTGACCATGCATTACACGGGTCTTGTTTGGGTTACGTAGTTTTAAGTGTGTCCATGTTAAGGTTGGTGTCTTTGACACGAATCAATAAATATATGGGCATCAATTTCAACCTGCCAACCCGATACAGTGAGCGGAATCTCCACATAAAAATAACTGATTATTTGTGTTTGTTAATGGATGCAGTCTCTTGAGCTATGGAACATGTCTGAGAACAAGACGATGACACTGTCAGCACATGAAGGGCTAATCGCTGGTTTGGCCTTGTCGACGGTTACAGGTTTGGTAGCCTCGGCTAGCCATGATAAGATCATAAAACTTTGGAAGTGAATGATGTATGTGCCTGGATTATGATGATGTAGTTTGTGTTATTTCTTGTATTTTAGAGATTAAAACAAACTTAATCTAATCACGACAACTTTGTAACTTGTCAGCAATGGAGTTTTTGTTCCTCAGTAATCTCATTCGGTGTTTTGACGACTCTAATCCCTCAATTAAATTTAGGAAGGATTTCAAGGTATGTGATACTTAGATTTGTTCCGGTGGTGATGTTAGGTTAAAATTATTATGTTCGAATGTCGGTTAACGAATATTTAATATAAAGATTAAAGGTTTGAAATTTTTGCGATTGTTATAGTCTCCTCTTCTTTAGGAAATTTTGTCCTGAAATTTATTCGTAGGAGACTGTTGGATAAGGTTGTGAATGTTTGTAAATGTTGAAGGTTATGACGTTTAGAGGGTCCAATAGATTTGAACGGGAAAAGGTTGCTTCGAGAGATTTTCTAGATAGCTGATGAGGACCACTTGTATAAGGAATTAATGTGTGTGTCCAAGTTGAAGATGATGATGAGGACCACTTGTATAAGGAATTACTGTGTGTCCAAAGTTGAAGATGAAGGATAGAGGATTTAATTGTTGGAAAAATTTATTAACGTGTGTGTCCAAAGTTGAAGATGATGATGAGGACCACTTGTATAAGGAATTAATGTGTGTGTCCAAAGTTGAAGATGAAGGATAGAGGATTTAACTGTTGGAAAAATTTTGTAAAGTTAACGATGTATGTTTTGGATTCCAAAGATGAGATGCATCTTGTGGAGTTGGAATGAGGATAAGTTGTTTATGATTTGTTTGTAAGCAGGTTAAATAAGTATCACTAGATTATATAGCTTATTAACATTGGTCACGGTCAAGAACTTCAAATGACTATAAATAACGCTACGTTTTACAATATAAAAAAACTTATTTATAAGAATTGCCAGCGACGTATCCATCATGCCCTTATTATATTGTATCTGTTTCGTTATTCGTATCACTGTGGGTTCTATTAAACAACACATTGCAAAACTTGTTATGACTTCCATGCACCGAATGTTGTAATTACGTGTGCACCCATAATAACTCAATTTGTTGCATGGTCCGCATAGTTCATCTTGTGATGTGTGTGTGTGTGTGTGTGGGTGGGGGGGGGGGGGCAAACAAGTTCAAAGAAAACAATTAAATCATACAAGTTTCACAATAAAACACGGATTTCATGATAGCAGTATAACTTTTAACATAGCAATAACGTAGCAACATAAAGTTAATCAGGTTCATATAAGGTGGGATTGATAGGGAATGTGTGGTTGCATAAGGTGTGATCACAGATAAAGGAAATTACGAACTTGTAGAGAACCGAATCTCTAGGATCAAGTATGTATATGTATATTACACATATACATATCATAAAAGTTTCACAGTAACACGAATTTCATGATAGCAGTATAACTTTTAACATAGCAATAACGTAGCAACATAAAGGTAACCAGGTTCATAGAAGGTGGGATTGTCGGATTGATAGGAATGTGTGGTTGCACGGGGTGTGATCACAAATAAAGGAAATTACGGGAGTAGTTTAAACTTGTAGAGAACTGAATCTCTAGGATCAAGTATGTATATGTATATTACACACGCGTGTAATCATATTGGATTTGTAAATGAAATAAGAATAATAAGATGGAGTAAGGGAAAAATTAAGATAGATATGTCATTATAAAGTGACTAAGAGGTGTTCACTATTTTTGGATGACAAAAGGGAAATATAAAGGTTTAAACGTTTATATGCTTATCGTTATTGGCACGAGTCTCGTTAGCGCTAATGTTAAATGCGCGTCCATAGACTAGGTTGTCATTTGCAAGCCTAGGGCAATTGCGTCTAAAATGATTTGGATCACCACAATTGAAACATGTCCCAATTGGGTAAGGAGGGCGAGCTTGAAAGGCAAGCTGAGGTGATGCTGTAAGTTGAGCAGGGGTAGCTTGGTTTTGGACAGGAGTAAAATGAAAAGTTGTGGCTAAATGTCCCAGAAGACCACAAATTATACACTGATGGCATGAGAAGTAGGCTTGGTGGTGATGGTTGCATAGGGGTGCACTTCCACCATATGGTTTTCTAGTGGGTGGTGGAGCAACTTGGTTAGGAGTCATTTGATTAACTAGGGTTTGGATAATGACTGCAGAATTTTTGAAGCTTTACGCTTTTTAGAATTCTTGGAAGGTTCAACTTTTACTTTTGTTGGTGTTTCAAGAGTAGTTTTAGTATATTTCTTTTTTTTCTTCCTTTTAGCATACTCAGGATACCTGCACCAGATCCACTGGAACAATGGTGGACAAACGACTGGGAATTTCAGAACATGATGAATGAGCCCAATCCCTATTTACCATACAGAGAACCAGTACATGCGTACAATGAACCAATACCAGCAATATTCCCTCCTATGAATCCTGATAATGTAGCTGAACGTCGTCATTATGGCGAAGAACTTATAGACGAAAGAAACAGGATCCGTGCTATAGGAGAAAATCTCGTCTAGAAGTACGACGAGAGGGAGATGCAATTCTGAAAACGACAAACCTAATATGCTAATATATATATATATATATATATATATATATATATATATATATATAGGGGACCGCTAAAATGAAAACCACCTCCAGTTGTAAGCCATGAGAACTTTTTGATCCGGGGCGAGTTGGACCAAAATTTTTTTTCACAAACGTAGATGCGTGTATTATAAACACATTTGTAAAAAAAGAAAATTTAAAAAGAAGTCGTGAGTGTAGTTTTGAGCACCACAAGTTTGTTTTTACGGGTACCGTAAATTTTATTTAGAATTTACGGTACCCGTAAACACAAACTTGTGGTGCTCAAAACTACACACACGGCATTTTTTTGAATTTTTTTTACAAATGTGTTTATAATACACGTATCTATGTTTATGAAATAAATTTTTGGTCCAACTCGCCCCGTATGGTGTAGTTCTCATGGTTCTTACAACTGGAGGTGGTTTTCATTTTAGCGGTCCCCTATATATATATATATATATATATATATATATATATATATATATCACTTATATATATGTATTGACGCATATTAGAATACTAACGTGTAGAATTTTAGTTGTAATTTGTATTGATGCAGCATCTGTATAAAGAAGAGTAACACGTCAGAATGATCGACGGTTTTGATTAAATGTGTTTGAATAATTGTTTTATTATAATTATTTCTGTGATATTAATAAATGATAATGTTTACAATCCAGATGTCGAACGAAGTAAATCAGGGAGTTCAGGCTAATAATAATAACGGAAACCCCATGGATAAAACTGCTATAGAACATATAGTAGCACAAGGAATAATTAATGCCATGCCATTTATTATTGAAGCTATTAATAAAGCTAAGACGGTAAACGATAATACTATTATAGGCAGTAAACGTACGCACATCGAGCCAAGTCACAGCGTTAATGGAGATAATGGCATTCTTGTCAAAGCTCAAGTTCCAAAACGAAAGAAAACCATCGCTTATGGTTGTTCTTACAAAGAGTTCCTGTCAGGTAAACCAATCAAATCTCGGGTAATGAAGGAGCCATTTCAGCCTTACGCTAGTTAGAGAAGACTAAAGTGATTTTAAAGATTAGTAAATGTGCTGAAGAAGATAAAATCATGTATACTTCTAAGCTTTTCAAGGATGAAGCATTAGAATGGTGGAATACCATTCTTCAATCAAAAGGAAGTGACATGGTCTATAATATGGAATGGAATGATTTTAAGGAAATAATTGAAAGGAAATTTTGTCATCCTCACGAAAAGGAGTAGATAGCCCATAAATTCCTAAATGATAGAATGATTAGGGTAAATTGTCGGGAATTTATTACCAAATTCTTCGAATATGCAAGAATAGTACCAACACTGGCTTCGCCTAAACCAGTATTAATCTCCCGTTACATCTGGGGATTAATTAGTGAAATCATAGATATGGTCAAAGCAGCTAGACCACAAACAATGAAGAAACAGTGGAGCCTGCTAACACTCTAACAGATGGACTGATACGCACATAAGAAGAAAACCAGAAAAAGGATATAGCCCAAAGAATTATCCAGGAACTACATTCTGGTAATTCCTACCGTAAGAAAGGAATAGGCTCGTCCTCTTCATCGCCTTTCTGTAAGTCATGTAAAAAGAAGCATTCAAGAAAATGTGTGATGTTTTGCAACTTCTGCAAGATACTGGGACATAAAGAAGAAGAGTGTAGAAAGAAAGCTAGCGCTAGAATATGCTACAACTGCGGAGAGGCAGGACAAATCCGACCAAACTACCCAAAATTAGCTACACCAACAAAAAGACAAGGCAAAGACAACTGAAGGACCCAAGAAGAACGCTAGAGCCTTCGTACTGACAGCCAAAGAAGCCGAGTTAATTCCGGATGTGATTACAGGTACGTTTCTCGTTCATGATGTCTATGCTAAAGTATTATTTGACTCTGGTGCAAACCAAAGTTTTATAAATACTACTTTCTGTCAATTACTCAACCAACCACTAACTAAACTTTGCCAAGCTTGTACGGTGGAAACGACAAATGGAAGTTCTATCAGCATAAGCGAAATCCTTCAAAAAGGAAAGATAGAATTTTTAGGTCATAAGTTCACCACTAACCTTTTACCAATGAATCTAGCTGGATTCGATATTGTTTTAGGGATGGATTGGTTGGTAGCCAATCATGCGCGAATTTTGTGTGATCAAAACTCAGTAGAAGTTAGTACACCAACAGGAGAAAGGATCACAATTCAAGGAGACAAGCCGACAGCATCCACAAAGTTCATCTCGGTGATGAAAGCTGCAAGCTACACATGTAAAGGAGGAATGGTGTATATGATCTTTGCGATCATTAGCACTAAGAGAAAAGAATTAAAAGAATATTTCTGTAGTATCTAATTTCTCAGATGTTTTCCAAGAAGAGCTACCTGAACTACCGCCAAATCGCGAGGTTTAATTTATAATTCACCTAATACCAGGAACTGCACTAATTGCCAAAGCACCCTATCGCCTAGCGCCAACGGATATGCTGGAATTGAAGAAGCAATTAGACAAACCATTGGAAAAAGGTTTCATATACAACCTAGCTCATCGCCGTGGGGAGCACCTGTTTTATTCGTCAAGAAGAAAGATGGACCGATGCGCATGTGTATTGACTACAGAGAATTGAATAAGATTACGATTAAAAATCGGTACCCACTACCGAGAATCGATGATCTATTCAATCAACTTCAAGGAGCTCGATGTCACACCCCAACCGATGGCGGAATCATCGGGGCACGACACTGAGCGAAACAGATTGTCCAGAAGTTTCCATAACAACTATTCATAAAATCCAGTTAAAAATACGTCCCATACCGTATCCCGAATAAACAAATATATTATTACAGATAACAACCAAACAAGTAGTTCTGTTCTGACTCAGATTCAAATATTATTACAACAATTGTTTATCTGCTTCTAGACCCCTATTCTGTTGACTTTCTGGCTGTAATGCCAAAGGACAAGATCTACAGACAACTATGCCCCAGACGCTTGTTCTTGGTAGATAACCATTTGTTGGGGGCTCCTAGAAACTTATTCTAGCCTCGCTTTCCTAGCAATTAAGCATCCTAAATACCTGTCACATACGTTAAAATAAAGTCAATACATATAATGTAAAGGTGAGCATACAAGTTTGATAATAGCATATAGAGTTTGAATAGTTTACGCGTAACCAGCACGTACACAGAGGAAAACGAAGCATGTTAATTATCGACATGGATCTATCGATACCAATGACTGCGGGTTGACCGTCCGAGACGGTTCGCAATACATGATTACCACCGTAATCCATGCAAGTAATTGTCCTTAACAACCCCCGTGTGAACGGGTGCTGAGTCCAAACTATAGTACTACGTCGTTAAGGCAGGTAGACAGCATTCCACGTGTAACCACAATCAACAAGCATTCATTAAGTCACGTAATACATGCATATTGGTTAGCGTTCAAATAGTTTGAGTAGTGTGATTGATTGTATTTTGATATAAGCAACGTATGTAACACCCAAAAGTGCTAAAAGCAAAAAAGGATCGAGTATACTCACAGTGATTAATTATGGATTGAAGGGAGCGCTGAGAGTAGGGTTAGCCTGAATAGTTCGATAGCACAACAATGAGTAATGTGGAAAAACATACATGTGTGAATGGATCGAATAGGCTGGTTGATCGAATGGCAGGTTCGATCGAACGGGCTGTTCGATTGGCTGGTATGTCCATTGAACAGTCCTGTTCGATCGGCCGGTAGGCTCGATCGGCTGGGCCATTTGTTGGTACACTACATCTGCTGATTCCGTCTTGTATCGAGTCATTGTCTTAGATTGTTAGATCTGGGCGCGTAATAAGAGAATTAGTGAGATTGTATAGTTTTAGGCTTGCTGGATTGCTTATTTGGTTAGTAATGGGCTGAACCACTCGAACGGTAAATAGGCTGGTCCGCTCGAGCGGCAAACTAGCTGGACCGCTCGAGCGTCAATCATCCTGGACCGCTTTTATGGACATGCCGTATGAGTGGACCAGAAATCCTATAAATATTTTAGGCTTGCTGGATTGCTTATTTGGTTAGTAATGGGCTGAACCACTCGAACGGTAAATAGGCTGGTCCGCTCGAGCGGCAAACTAGCTGGACCGCTCGAGCGTCAATCACTCTGGACCGCTTATACGAACATGCCGTATGAGTGGACCAGAAATCCTATAAATACCCTATGAGAGGTCCCCAAATGAAGGGTGGTAGAAATCGTGCCGAAGTGCTGCCGGTGCGAGATTTGAGCTGTAAACGTTTGATATCAGTAAAACAAGAAGTTAAAGTGATTTCTAGCTGTTTCTACATCAGGTACTTGTTTTCCGCACCTGTATCTGATCGAATTCCTCTGATTGACTCGTTCGGGTCAGATTCCGATCCTACACCATTCGAGTGGATTGTTTCTTCCTCTGGTGTGTTTGTGTTTAAGGATTTGAACTTTTGAAGTTTTCGTTGTAGTATATGAGAACACTAAAGTGTTCTTACCTTTCAGGTCGATCGATCGAATGGTCCGTTCGATCGGCCGGCTTAACCGATCGGCTGGGAACTTTAGAAGTGGTTCTCAACAGGATGTCGCTCGATCGAACGGCCTGTTCGATCGGCTGGCATTCCCTACTACGAACGAGTTGTAAAATCAATTGAGTGTTGAAGCATAGTATCTCATGATCTGAAGAGTAATGTTTACCAATTGAGTAGCATACTCGATCGAACATCACCTCGTCAATAGCATACTTCGTAAAGTTTGAAAAGTGTGAGACCATGTGCTAGCCGATCGGCTGGCCCAGTCGATCGGCTGGTATGTCCGATCGGCTGGGCTGTTTAAACAGCCTAGCCGTTCAGCCAGCATTTCTGACCTGGTCGGCCTTTCGTCTAACACTTGGCCGTTTGATTATTTGTCATGCTTTTAAGGTAACTTGACGGCGAGTCAAATTGTAGAACGTGGGTTCTTACTTGTTGCACCGGTTCGGACAGGAATCACCCGAATCCGGCCAGTGAACTGCTTGGAACGGTAAGTTGACGTTTAACCCGAAATCGGTGAACCTTGTACATAGAACCCGAATCTTGAACCTCTTAACTGTTAGAATGATTAGTTAGCCAGTTCAAGCTCCGTTTCTACCAGTTTTAAGGTTTCGAGTGTAAAAGGTTGAAGAAAGTTGGAAATCATTCATAAAAATGTTAAGATTCTTACAAATCTTAGTTTGTTTATGTGGAAACCGGTCAGATCTAAGCTATTCATGGTTGAGTGAGGCCAAAGTTTGGTGTTCTTCAAGAACACCATGATGACATCACCCAAGAACACTTAGATCTTGGTGATTTCACGGTTAGAAATCGAGTTTTGAACGATAGAAAGGTGTAGAATCATGTAGTGATCAAAATCGTACAAGAATTAGAGTGAAAACTTACCGGAGTTGGGAGAAATCTGAGAAAAGGTGAAGAAGAAGGCTGGTTCGGTCAGAGCTTTCCAAAAATAGAAAGTGTGATAATGACAGCCCTATTTATAGGCTCCAAAAGAGGAAATTGGCAGCCGATCGGCCAGGAGCTCCGATCGAATGGGCTGCTCGATTGGTTAGGAAGATGTTAGCCGATCGGCTGCCCTGTTCGATCAGGATGCCTCCTGTTTGATCCGCGACCCACTTTGAGTATTTCGCGACGATTTTCGATGTTTCGATTTCGATGGACGATGATACGAATACGATGGAGTTCCTAGTCAAATTACTTTCAGTCCCAATCACTATATCTACATACAAGCATCTACATTTGACGTTTTCGTTGTCAGTTTCGATTGAGTTCGATTGCTTTTCGAGTTTCTATTCGATTTTCAATTGATTCGCTTGAGTGCCACACCAAACATATAAGTAAACATGCACAAGTAACACATAAGACACACACACGTATAACAATACCAGAGTTCACATAATTCGAGTCTCGAGTTTGATTGATGAATCGATTAACTTGATTATTGGTTGATTAACTTTATCGCATTGTTACTTCCTACTATTCACAGTCGTAAGCCGGTCGCATTGATTAAAAATTCGATCATTTCATTTAGACCACACTTACTCCACATAATACAAAAAGTAAAAAGAAACATTAACAGCCAAAGAAGTCAAAGTTGACTTGGACTTTGACTTTGACTTTGACATTCGAAAACACGGGGTGTTACAGCCTCCCCTTGTTTAGGGAATTTCGTCCCGAAATTAGGCTCGAAGCTGTACATCACCGTGTGTCGTTTACCAATTTGACGTTTCAGATCTTTATTCAAACAGTTGTGGGTACTTGGCCTTCATGTCGCTTTCGAGTTCCCAAGTGAACTCCGCGCCTCGTTTGCCCTCCCATCGGACCTTCACGATAGGGATGCGTGAGTGTCTGAGTTGCTTGGTTTGGCGATCCACGATTTCGACAGGCTTTTCCACGAAGTGTAAGGTTTCGTTGACCTGAAGATCGTCGAGTGGTACGATTAGATCATGATCAGCAAGGCATTTTCGGAGGTTAGAGACGTGGAAAGTCGGGTGGACATATCGAGTCTGTAGGCGACTTTTCCGATCCTTTCCAGAATCTTAAAAGGTCCAACATATCGAGGCGCCAGTTTCCCTTTCTTGCCGAATCTGACTACACCCTTCCAAGGGGATATCTTTAGGAGTACGTAGTCGCCAACGTCAAATTCAAGGGGCTTGCGTCTTCTATCGGCGTAACTTTTCTGTCTGTTCCGAGCTTTCACCAAGTTGTCTCGAATCTGGTGGATTTTGTCAGTCGTTTCTTGTAGAATCTCGGGACCGGTTAATTGCGAGTGACCGATCTCGTGCCACACAATAGGCGATCGACATCTTCTACCATACAAAGCCTCGAAAGGTGCCATTTGGATGCTTGCATGATAGCTGTTATTGTACGAGAATTCCACCAATGGCAGGTGTTTGTTCCAACTACCACCAAAATCTATGACACACGCTCGGAGCATGTCTTCAAGAGTACGGATCGTTCTTTCAGTCTGTCCGTCGGTTTGAGGATGGAATGCAGTACTCAGATTAAGCGACGTACCAAGGGCCGCTTGAAACGTTTCCCACAATCGCGAAGTGAACCGAGCGTCACGATCTGAAATGATGTCACGAGGCGTATCATGATTACAAATGATCTCGTCGGTGTAGATTTGGGCTAGTCGTTCCACCTTATAGTCTTCTCGTATCAGTAAAAAGTGGGCTGATTTCGTTAGACGATCGACTATAACCCAGATACTGTCGTGACCTGATGGCGTGGGCAGGAGTTTTGTTATGAAATCCATAGCTATACTCTCCCACTTCCATATAGGTATCGGCGGTTGTTCGAGTAAGCCAGAAGGTCTTTGATGTTCAGCCTTGACTCTTGCGCAAGTTAGACAACTTCCAACGTAGAGGGCGATAACTCGTTTCATGCCCGGCCACCAGTACTTATAACGAAGGTCCTGGTACATCTTATCTGCACCGGGATGAATAGAATACCGGGATTTGTGGGCTTCATTCATGATAATCTTTCGCAATTCGGTCCGCTTAGGGATCCAAATTCGATCCAGATAATAGAATATCCCATCGGATTTGCTTACTAACTGAGCTCCATCGTGATAGATCCTCTTTTTCTTCAATGTACGCTCGATAAAGCAAGCATGTTGGGCTTCGCAGATAAGGGTTTCGAGATTGGGCTGGGCTTGGATGTTTCGGGTACTGAGCACGTAACTCTTTCTGCTGAGCGCGTCGGCAACCACATTCGCCTTGCCTGGGTGATAACGAATCTCATAGTCATAATCGTTGAGAAGTTCTACCCATCGGCGTTGACGCATATTAAGTTCCCTCTGATTAAAGATGTGTTGTAGACTCCTGTGATCAGTGTAGATTGTACACTTAGTGCCATACAGGTAGTGTCGCCAAATCTTCAATGCAAAGACAACCGCGCCTAGCTCGAGGTCATGGGTTGTATAGTTCTTCTCGTGGATCTTGAGTTGACGAGATGCGTAAGCTATAACCTTGTCTCGCTGCATGAGGACACAGCCGAGACCAAGGTTAGAAGCATCACAGTAGACAATGAAATTGTCGCTTCCGTCGGGCAGCGTAAGAATCGGAGCGTTGCACAGCATATGCTTGAGGGTTTGAAAAGCGGTCTCTTGTGCGTTTCCCCACACAAAAGGCTTGTCCTTATGAGTAAGAGCGGTAAGCGGCACAGCGATTTTGGAGAATGCCTCAATGAATCGTCGATAATAGCCCGCTAATCCGAGAAAGGAACGAACTTCTGACGGGTTCTTAGGCGTAATCCAGCTTTTGACGGCTTCAATCTTCGCGGGATCGACATGGATACCCTGACTATTCACGATGTGACCCAGAAACTGAACCTCCTCCAACCAGAATTCGCACTTGGAGAACTTGGCATAGAGTTGGTTCCCCTGGAGTAACTCGAGAACCAAACGTAGATGTTGCGCGTGTTCGGCTTTCGTTTTGGAATAAATCAAGACATCGTCGATGAACACGATGACGAAACGGTCAAGATAAGGCTTACACACGCGATATCCATCGTTTGGGCTCATAATAAATTAAAAGCATCAGGTCCATGAAAACCGCGGGTGCATTGGTTAGACCAAAGGGCATAACAACAAATTCGTAATGGCCATAACGGGTTCGAAAAGCGGTTTTGGGGATGTCTTCCTCTTGAATCCGCAATTGATGGTAGCCTGAGCGTAAGTCGATCTTCGAGAAACATGATGCGCCTTGTAGCTGATCAAACAAATCGTCGATTCGGGGCAAAGGGTATCGGTTCTTGATGGTTAGCTTATTCAATTCCCGATAGTCGATGCACATCCGGAACGATCCGTCCTTCTTTTTGACGAAAAGGACTGGCGCGCCCCAAGGAGAGGTGCTTGGGCGAATAAAGCCTTTTTTGAGTAATTCCTGGAGTTGGTTCGAGAGTTCCCTCATTTCGGATGGTGCGAGTCGGTAAGGGGCTTTGGCAACGGGGTTAGCTCCAGGAATGAGGTCAATACGAAAATCGATATCACGACTTGGTGGTAGTCCGGGAAGATCATCAGGGAACACCTGAGGAAATTCACGAACCACGGGGACGTCTTTGACTTCAACTTTCTTTTTCTTTTCCTTCTCTGCCACTACAATGTTGGCCAAGAAGGCTCGGTATTCCTTGCGGAGATACTTGTTAGCTTGGACGCATGACATAAGCTTGAGACCTTTCGACGCTGTTTCACCGTACACACACAATAGATCACCATTCGCGAGCAAGAATCGAATCATCTTTTCGAAGCACACAACTTCAGCATGGTTTTCGCGAAGAAAGTCCATGCCTATTATGACATCAAAGCTTACGAGTCGCATTGGAATAAGGTCGATTGGAAAGATGTGATTGTTGAGTTCGAGAGTACAATCACGGAGTACTGAATTAACGGCAATAGTTCTTCCCGTAGCGACTTCGACTTCGAATGACGAGGACAGATAAGAGCGCTTACGACTAAGGAGCTTCTTGAATTCAAACGACACAAAGCAGTTATCGGCTCCAGTATCAAACAAACATGATGCATAAATACCATTCACAAGGAACGTACCATTAACCACGTTGTTATCCGCATGAGCCTGACGGGCATTGATGTTGAAGGTTCGGGCATGGGCTGCTTGCTGCTGTTGCTGAGGCTGCTATTGTTGCTGTTGCTGTTGTTGCTGCTGGGGCTCTTGCTTAACCACCCTGTTCGGGCACCTGTTTGCAAAGTGGTTAGGGTCACCACATGCAAAGCAGACTCGAGCATTGGCTGCTGGTGCTTGAGCTGCTTGTTGGCCTTGAGGGGCAGGGAGTAGAGCTTGGATGACAGTGGCTTGAACTGGGGCTTGACGGGGACCATAGCGACAGTTCGCAGTGAAATGACCGTAAAGGTTGCAGTGAGCGCAACAACGACAGGCTAGACCCACCGGGTGATGATACGAACACGGTGGGCAGATTGGGTGAGGGCCTGTGTATGCACGCTTCGCTGGCGGTGCATTGATCACTGGAGCTGAGCGGTGCTGTTGCTGCTGTTGAGCTGGTACAGCTTGTAGAGGAGCAGCAGTGGTTGTCACAGCACAGTTCTTGTTGCTGGAGCTGTTGTTGTGCTTCTTCTTTCTTCTCGATGACTTGGAGGGTTGGGCAGATGAGTCGGTGGGTGCTGTGACGTGCTGTCGTAGGTACACGCAAATTTAATCCCAAAAACAACTATAGATAGTGGTAAGAGGGTATCGAACTCAGGGAGTATGTGGAAAATATGTCGATTATATAGCTTTGCAATTAAACTACAATTAACCTAATTTGCTGAAAATAAAGATCAATGATTTAGATTGTTGTTTTAGAAAACTAAATTAATAACTAAGTGCAAATCAAAATTGGTTGTTTAACAGATTAGGGAAAACAATGACCATCTTAGGATTCAGTTTCTTTAAACAATTGTGTGTAATTCCAACTAGAAAGAGTTACATAGACATAACTCGTGTATAGATAATTGAAGTGATAAAAGGGAACAAAGTACTCGGATTATATAAACGCGAGGTTGTTTCCCGATGACCAATTAATCAATAACCAACCCTAACCCTTCCCGTGATATCTCGATTGCCAACGGCACCAAGAACGTACGATTGAGACTAGAAATTGCACTATCAATTAACACGCTACAAACAATTATGCATACACCATGATAAACAAGCAAACACAAGTTATCATTCTAGAAATTCAGAAATAAACACACAAAAGTTCAAGAGAAACCTGCACCTAAGATGATCACCGAAAGTTTTAGCCACACATAGCTTGGTGGATCATCATAACAAGCAATTCAATGTTCATACAAATCGAAAACACAAACCGAATGTTAGGAATTGTCTAAAACCAAGCCAAGATAGCCAAAATCGCCCCCAATGTGTTCTACAAACGTCCAATGATGAGAATAGCTGAAAAGACACCCATAAACTGACTTAATGATGGCAGTTACAAACTTGATCGCAGACTCCACCGTAACTTATGGCTCCACCGTAAGTTACGGTGGACATAAACATGTTACGGTGAGTTTAGACTGTTTTACAGTAGGAATCAGGCTAATATCAGGTCCACCATAATTTACGGTGGGACCGTAAATTACGGTGGACAGCTGACTTGTCTTCTTCGTTTCATCTTTTGCTCCGCACTCAACCCGTTCAACTTTAAACCTTCCAAAGCTGCACTTTTCCTCAATTTAAGCCGGCAATCCGTACCTGAGACATAAACAACAGTAGTTATCTAATTCAAGATAATTGCACACATAAATGAGGGATAAAATTGTCTTTTAACATCGTAAAGGGTTGTCCAATGGACCACCCATCACATCCCCACACTTAACCGTTGCTTGTCTCAAGCAACTCATCAAATCAGTTTCTACACAAGTGATCAATGTAAACCAAACAAAACAAGCAATCTTTCTACTAACCCCTTTTTAACACCCAAAACAATGCACCCCTCTCTAAATCTCTCCTCTCGGCTACAATTGAATACTAGCAAAGATAAGCTAGACGCACAATAGGCAAACGGGTGGTTGCACAATCATAGGCTTGTACCTAAATCGATCCTTCTCCTATAAGTGCCAAACATGAATGCAAATCAAAGGGACTTTCAAGGTTGTAACGTGGCTAGGTGTATAGGTAGGAAATGGAATATATATGAAGTAGCGAAAATTTGGCCCGGTCTTTTTTTTATTACACAAATAAGCAAAATAACAACTACCAAACTAAACTGCTAAATACAAAACAACTAAACAACCTTTCTCTTTTCATTTCTTTTTTTTTTCTTTCTGTTTTTTTTTCATAATAAACAACCATGCAATAAAGCATCAACATATCTACATCACATTACTACAACTACTACTACTAATACTAAAAGACCGGGTCAAATTTGGGTAAAATTTTTACCAAACTAAACTACTAAATACAAAACAACTAAACAACCTTTCTCTTTTCATTTTTCATTTCTTTTTTTTTCTTTCTGTTTTTTTTTTCATAATAAACAACCATGCAATAAAGCATCAACATATCTACATCACATTACTACAACTACTACTACTAATACTAAAAGACCGGGTCAAATTTGGGTAAAATTTTAAGTAAGTAGCTAGGGGTAACAAATAATAGGCTTTTAGGCACAAACTTGGCAACTAAATGTCCAAACCCCCGCCCCTCTCGCAACCATGCTCATATATATACTTATGAGGTCCAACCCCCCAAATCCCACACTCGCACACACTAAAGACGAGGCTACCTAGATGCCCTTATCCTTTTCACATTCATGTCTAACTAAGGACTCAAACCGCATTCAAGCACAAGTTCTAATGTACCCCACCCGTAGCCACTCTCAACAAAGATAAGCATTATTTATATACAAATGTGGCTTCAATTCTCACCAAGAATGAAAGGGTCTCAAGGGTTGCCGGTGCACCATTTGGGGCTAATCTAGGGTGTTCAAATTTTCACATCGTTTCGCTTGGCTCAAAATTTTTCAAAATCCTCAAAAATTCCCCCCATCCCCACACTTGGGATACATTGACCCCAATGTATGGTTTTAGGAGGCTTTGATCACTAAAATCATTCAACATCAACAAAAAGCTTCTTCACTCAAACCCCAAATTTCTTTTTGGATTTTTTTCATTTTATAATTTTTTTTATGTTTTTCTTCTTTTTTTTTTAAACATGACACCACCAACAATCACCAACCCAACAAAACAACACAATCATACACCACCCAACCGCCCAACCGTAAACAAAACAAAACAAACTAACACATATGCACAAAATATACAAAGGAGAAACACAACCTTACTAATAGTAGTGCGGTCCCGGAGGTCCAAAGATGGAAGACATCATGCCTTTCCATTCTCCAAATGCAAATGAGCTGCTACTACTACTTCCTCCTTGTTGTTGTTGTGCTCCTTCTTGTTGCCTTGGGTCAATCCATTGTGAGTGGTGGATCGGCGGGGTTGGATACGAAACACTACCGTCATACGGTGGTAGAGACGCATAATCCACATGTTGTGGATCCACAACCACCGGCCGCCCGACATGATAATCAGCGTGCATTCTCCTCTCTTGGTCGTCATAATACCGATTATTCGTTTCCACCTCTTGGGAATACGCAAAGGTGCGGTTCCATGCCTCATTACGATCAAAATTTTGCTTCACAGAACGCTCAATACTTGCACTATTCCTCGTGTTTTGATCATACAACGTCCTCTCCGCCCCCGACCACGTATCAAACACGGATGCCTGAGGCCGTTGATTCTCAATCACTTCTTGCATTGTGCCTTCATAAGCCCATCCCGGCACATAAGATTGCTGCGTATAATCATAGAACATGCCACCATAACCTCTACCATAACCCCCTTGACCAACATTTTCACCACCATGCGGCTCGTCCGCATAGTCTTCATCTCCACTTGGAACTACTTCTTCATCACTTTCTGGCTCGTCCGGCTCACCTGGTAACAAATCTCGGGCACCCAACTTTAGTGCCCTCCACCTTTGCCCTTCCGACTTTAACTTGTGATAACGCTCCGATTGTGTATATGACCACCCAATCCCCAACTTATCCAACGTAAAAGGCTGATGCCTTTTTGTTGCTCCTCGATCTTCAGATGTTATCGCCTTTTGTTGTTTCATTAACCCCGTAATTATTCGACAATACGGGACGATGTCTCTTCCATACTTATTCCGGCAGATCCATAAGTGGTTCATGATCAGATAGCGTATCGGAAAACGCGGAGACCCATGCATTAGCGTGTAAAGAACGGGTACTTCGGGAAATCCCACCTGTTCCTTGTCTCCTCTTCGTGGAATAACATTGAGAACACATATGGCTAACAACAATTTAGCTTCTATTTTTAAATTCTTCCGGTATAGAATGCCACTGTATTTACCGGGTAAAAATATTGCTGCCAACATATCATTCCATCGAACATGTTTCTCCGGTTTAATCAGGAGGTCATCAAGAATCGGTATCATATAATCACTAGCCGGTAGACTGTCGCATTTTCCCAATTTCTTCAATGTGGTAAAAGACATCTCCACTGGAATTCCATTCACAATACCCGTTAGCTTCATTTGCGATGGCCTGTCATATTGGTTAACCTTAAGAGTTGCCATCCACTCTTGAATTTCGGTCATAAACAGGTTGCTTTTATCTTTATCATAACAACTAAGCACCCCCTCCCAACCTAGAGCGCGAAATTTATCAAACACCCTGAACTGGCCAAATTGAACCTCATTAACTTCTCTTTCACAAATGAATGCAGCAGCCTTGTTCTTCAACTTATTCATGCTGTCATGGTAGAGTGTCGGTTGCCACTCCTCGGCTTGATCATCTAATGGACCCGAATTCCACATCGGCTTTTCAGTCGGGTCCAACTCCATCTCTTCCTCACTTTCACTTTCATCCACTCGGCCCAAATATTGTCTCTTTCGCGGTTGTTGTTCCACTTGTTTGCCTTTTCCTTTCGATGATGACGAACTAGATCCCGCTTTTTCTTTCGTTTTAACCATTTTCCTACACACATTAGAACAAACAACACAAACAACCGAAACAAAATTAGGCTCCTTTCTCCAAAACATCCCCACACTTGCTTGTTACTATGGTTGTAAATGTTAGTGAACTATAAGTGTATAAATTTTCCAAAAATTTGGGCATGGTGTCTCTACAATGTAGAGATCCCCACAAGTTCACTACTTTACTAACCATCCTACATCTACAACCATACTCATGTTCAAGAACAATTAACAAGTAACACTATGAACAAGCAAGTGGGTATGAACAAACATCAACAATAACCTCAATCTTCACAATGTATCATCAAAATACAACAATTAAACTTCCATACCTTGTGTGAAGATGTAAGAAACACAAATGAGGCAAAAACTTCACAAAGCCCCAAAATTTTCGAAGCTAGGGTTTGAAGTTCGGACCCAAAAACGGCGTTTCCTTGTAAATCTCTTGTCAAAATCAGAAACTACGTGAAAAATTAGTCAAGATAGACTCCGATTTCACTTAGTTTGGACAAGAATTGATGAAGTTATGAAGGTTTGAAGGTTGGGGAAGAAGATGGCTTGTGGGTCTTGAGAGAGATGGAGATGGTGATAGATAGAATGAGATTGTGTGGTTGGGGAATAACTCACGTGACCAGATGTATGATTTCTTATTTTTTATTTTTTATTTATTTTTTTATGATAAATGTGGAACCCCAAACGACCCACCAGTTTTTTCTGCATACCGTAACTTACGGTCAGACCGTAAGTTACGGTAGGACCTGAACATCAATTTTTCACCGTAAAACAGTAGTGAAATACCGTAAAGCCCCAACTTTTTCATTTCCACCGTAAGTTACGGTAAAACCGTAATTTACGGTAGCTTCTGGGCGTTTATGATTTCACAAAAATTGAATTTTTGGAGTGACTTTTTTATATTTTTTTAGTTTTTTCGATTTTTTTATGTTTTTTAATTTTTTCAAAAACGTGTAAAAATCACCCTACCCCCTCAAAAGTCCCGTGTTGTCCTCAACACAATGTTAGAGTAATTCGTGACCCGAACGTCCCCACACTTGTTTCAAACACGGATTTCGAGGAAATACGGTAATTGTACAAACTATACAAAGCAAAACAAAACACTACTATTTACACTACCAAACCTGGGCCTCTCATGGTTCTTCCTCATCGACCGGGCGCAAGATGTAGCCCGCTTTGTCAAGCTCCAAGTTGTTGATATCGTTCCCCTCCAAGTATGGCTTCAACCGGTGACCGTTCACCGTTTGTTGTTTCAAGGTTTGCTCGTCTTGGATGTCTACATCACCAAACCTTCCAACTCTCCGAATGACGTACGGACCCATCTATTTGCTTTTAAGCTTACCCGCGAACATCTTGAGTCTTGAGTTATACAACCAAACTTTTTGACCCACTTCAAACGTTTTCTTCCGCAGTTTTGCATCATGCACCTTCTTGAGTTTATCTTTATAAGCCGATGCACATTCATACGCCTCATCCCGAATCTCTTCTATCTCGCTCAATTGTAACTTTCTCAACTTCCCCGCCTCATCATAATCCGCGTTTACCGTCTTAATTGCCCAATGTGCTCGATGCGCTAACTCCATTGGCAAGTGACAACCCTTACCATACACCATCCGGTAAGGCGTTGTGCCAATAGGAGTCTTGTAGGCCGTTCGGTATGCCCACAATGCATCGTCTAACTTACTCGACCAATCCTTTCTATCCATTCTTGCCATCTTCATAAGAATCTCTTTGATTTGACGGTTGGACACTTCGACTTGCCCACTTGTTTGCGGATGGTAAGGTGTGGTAATTCGGTGATTCACGCTATACCTCTTCAATAGTTTCCCAAAGTTGAAATTCTTGAAATGCGAACCACCATCACTTATAATGACCCGCGGAATGCCAAAACGAGAGAAAATGTTGGATTGAACAAATTTACAAACAACCGAATGGTCGTTTGTTCGTGTTGCAATAGCTTCAATCCACTTCGAGACATAATCCACTGCTACCAAAATGTATAGGAAGCCATTCGAATTTGGAAAAGGACCCATAAAGTCTATACCCCATACATCAAATATCTCGACAACCAAGATTGGTTGTAATGGCATCTCATCCCTCTTCGATATGCTTCCCATCTTTTGACAATTTATGCAATTTCTAGCAAATTCACAAGCATCCTTGAAAATGGTGGGCCAATAAAACCCACATGAGATCACCCGATAGCCTGTCTTGTGCCCACTAAAATGACCCCCACATGCGGACGAATAGGCATGGGTCAAAATTTCCAACACTTCTGTATCGGGCACACACCTTCGTATAACTTGATCCGGTCCAATCTTGAAGAGATCCGGTTCATCCCAAATATATTGTTTTACTTGAACCATGAATTGTTGTCGACGCTTCTTGGTCCAATGACTTGGGATAGCACCTATGGCTAAGTAGTTGACATAATGAGCATACCACGGTGCAACAAAAGTGCAAATGGCTAAGAGTTGCTCGTCGGGAAAACTTTCATTGATTTCACTAACATCATCGATCCCTTCCACCGGAATCCGAGACAAGTGATCCGCCACTACGTTCTCACTTCCCTTTTTGTCTTGGATTTCTAAATCAAACTCTTGTAACAATAAGACCCACCGAATCAAACGAGGCTTCGCGTCTTTTTTCTCCATCAAGTATCGGACCGCGCTATGATCCGAATAAACCACCACCTTGCTCCCCCAAATATACGAGCGAAACTTATCCAAAGCATACACCACCGCTAGTAATTCTTTCTCGGTTGTGGTGTAATTAAGTTGCGCTTCGGATAGAGTTTTGCTTGCATAGTAAATCACCACCGGCTTTCTATCAACCCGTTGACCCAAAACTGCACCAATAGTGGTGTCGCTTGCATCACACATTATCTCGAACGGCTTTGACCAATCCGGTGGTTGCAAGATAGGAGCTTTGACCAAGTGTTCCTTCAAAACAGTGAAAGCTTGCATACACTCGTTAGTAAAATCAAATGGGACATCTTTTAACAACAAGTTGCATAGAGGCTTAGTGATAACACTGAAACCCTTTATGAAACGTCTATAAAATCCCGCGTGTCCCAAGAACGACCTTACACCCTTAACATTTTTCGGAGGTGGCAAAGATGATATTACCCGTATTTTTGCCTTATCCACCTCCATCCCCCTTTCAGAAATTACATGACCCAACACAATGCCCTCTTGCACCATGAAATGACTTTTCTCCCAACTTAGCATTAAGTTTTTCTCAACACATCTTTTCAACACTTTTTGTAATTCGTTGAGACAAGCATCAAAACTAGTGCCAATAATGGAGAAGTCATCCATGAAAACTTCGAGCGACTCTCCAACCATGTCCGAGAAAATACTCATCATACATCGTTGGAAAGTTGCCGGAGCATTGCACAAGCCAAATGGCATTCGCCTAAAGGCAAAGGTGCCATATGGACAAGTGAAGGTGGTCTTGTGTTGGTCATCCGGGTGTATTGCTATTTGATTGTAACCCGAGTACCCATCCAAAAAACAATAGTATTTTTGACCCGATAGTTTTTCAATAATTTGATCAATGAATGGTAGCGGGAAATGATCCTTAGAAGTGGCAGCATTCAATTTCAGGTAGTCAATACATACACGCCACCCGGTAACCGGTCGGGTGGCAATTTGGTCACCACTTTCATCTTTGACTACTTGAATGCCGGCCTTCTTAGGCACAACTTGGGTGGGACTCACCCAAGCACTATCCGAAATCGGATAGATGATTCCCGCATCCAACCATTTAATTACCTCTTTTTTAACTACCTCTCGTAGGTTCGGATTCAATCGCCTTTGAGCTTCTCGTGTCGGCTTTGCATCTTTGGTGGTAATGATTTTATGCATGACAATGGATGGACTAATTCCTTTGAGATCGGCAATCGTCCATCCGATAGCTCCCTTGTTCTCTTTCAACACCTCCAACAATGCTTGCTCTTGTGCCAACTCCAAGTTAGAGGCAATAATGACCGGTAAAGTGTCATTATCCCCTAAAAACACATAATTTAAGTGGCTCGGCAAGTCTTTGAGCTCCAACTTTGGCGGTTCCTCTAATGATGGTTTTGTACCCGAATCAATCTCCGCCGGTAGACCTTCGAACTGGTGGGTCCATGGCGGTCGACCTTCTTTCAACGCCATCGCATCTTGCTTTTCCTCTTCAACCCGGAGTGCATAAGCATGTACCTGTTCAGAAAAATCACACAGGCAAACATCCAAACCATCCTCCCCATACTCATGCGGGTTGCATCCGTCAACTATATCTGCCATGAAACACTCATCAACACCATTAGCATTAGAATTGTTAGTAAAAACATTCAAACACATTTTTCTATTCCCAAAAGTCATGTCGACCGTACCAAAACTACAATCGATCACGGCATGAGCGGTGCTAAAAAATGGCCGACCCAAAATTACATTTTGTTGTTGTTTTGGGTCCGCGGATGAGTAGTCCAAGACTAGAAAGTCAACTGGGTAATAAAATTCATCAATTTTAACAATTACATTTTGCACCATCCCCCGGGGTAATTTATGAGACAAATCAGCTAAAACAACCGTTGTCTCCACTCTTGCTAACGGACCAAAATCATATTGGTCATATAAGCCCCCCGGTAAAATGCTCACTCCAGCTCCAAGATCTAATAACGCCTTAGCCATTTGAAAATTACCCACTTGTATGTTAATCAATGGCGTGCCCGGATCTTGGAGCTTAGGAGGAAGCTCCCCATTTAAAACTGCACTTACTTGCCCGGTTAAATCGACCCGCTTAGGCACTTTTTTCTTGTTTTGCCTTTTTTGCGTACATAGCTCTTTTAAAAATTTGGCATAAGCGGGTACTTGTTTTATTGCATCGAGAAGTGGTAAGTTAATTTTAACTTGTTTAAACATGTCCCACATTTCCTCTTTTTGGGGACCTCTCGATACAATAAAGTTTTTCTTTCCCGAGTCAAGTAAAGCCGAAGGAAAAGGAACTTGACTCGGTTCACCCTCAACTTTTTCATTATTTTCATGTTCTTTATTTTCACCCACACCCGGTTTGTTAACATTTAATTCTTTTGGTTTTACCGGTGAAACATCATCATCACTATCATTACCCGTGATGTCCTCAACTACCCCCTTAACCAATTCGGGTGACAAATTGGCTTTAAACTCTTTCCCACTTCTTAAAACACTAACATGATGAACATTAACATTACCTCGTGACGTACCATGCGAAGGGTTTACCTTAGTGTCGCTAGGAAGTTGACCCTTGTTTTTCTTCAATTCAGCCACGTCGGTTGCTAATTGACCCATTTGGGTTGTTAGTGATTGAATGCTTTTGTCGCGAACCTCATCCTTTTGCATTCGAACTTCATCGAGTTGGTTCCGTTTTTGCATCTCCATTTGCATGCTCTTTAGCATCTCCATCATCTCGTTTCCACCCGAAGACCCCCCTTGTTCTTGACCCGTTTGATATTGTCTTTGATAGCCTTGATTGTTCCCGCCTCGGTATCCACCTTGGTTATTGTAAGGTTGGCGTGAACCAAAGTTACCTTGGCTACCTTGAAAGTTCGGGTTGGCTTGATTTGAAGGGTTCCCATACCGAAAATTTGGGTGGTTCCTCAACCCGGGGTGGTAGGTATTAGAGTTCATGTTGTTATAATTTCTACCACCCCATCCTTGACCTTGACCTTGACCTTGAACCGCATGGACTTCTTCATATTGCCCTTCCATCATCCCTTGGCAATTTTCAGCCGCATGACCTATTTCATTACACAAAGCACAAACATCATAAATTTGGTTAGTAGTTTGAACATTACCATCATCTATGGCATGCACTTGAGGTCGGGCAATGGCCGGTCGCGCTCTCAGTGATGCTTGAGCTTTCCTCTTTGATGTAGTTGCCATGCTCTCCAAGAACTCCCAATCATCATTCTCATAATTTGTACCAAAAGTCCCACCGGTAATAGACATCAAATCACGTGCATCTTCGGCACTCAACCCCTCGTGAAAGGCATTCATCAACTCCCACAATTCAATTCCATGGTGAGGGCAATTTTTAATCATCATATTGAAACGCTCAAATGCCTCGTGAAACATCTCACCATGTTGTTGTTGGAAGCTTCTCAACCCCTTTCTTGCGTCGTTGGTCTTTTGGGCGGTGTAAAACTCATCCAAGAAGGTTTGTTGCATCTCCCCCCATGTATATATGGATGCCAAAGGCAAAGTGTAGAACCATTTTTTCGCCTTATCTTCCAAAGAAAATTGGAATAATACCAATTTGATGTCATCAGCCGAGAACCCTTGACTCCCAAGAGTGTTACAAATCGAATCATAAGCCTCTAAATGAAAGTAAGGCTCCTCCGTTGCTAACCCCTTGTACTTTGGCAAACTTTGCAAAGAGTTGGTCCTCACTTCAAATGTTCGCCCTTGATCATTATGAGGAATGACTACCGGTGAAGGGTTTTGAGTGATTACCGGCCTAAAATGTGCTTCGATGCCCCTCACATTTTCCCTAAGGTGTCTCCTTGGTACACCAAATCTACCTCTTGGAGGAATAGGACCCATTGGCCTAGGTACTTGCCCTTGTGGTGCAATTGGTTGTTGAAACTGTTGTCGCATCGGTGGGCGTTGAATTGGCCTTTGGAATTGTTGAACATTTGGTTGTACATTTTGTGGCCGAATTTGTTGCAATGGGATAGGATGTTGCATTGGTGGCCCTTGTGGTCTTGGCCGAATGTGTTGTGGTACGAGTTGTTGTTGTTGTTGCATTCCACCGACACTTGCCATCCCTTAAGATTGACTTTGCACATATCCGAATTCTCCTTGATCACCATAACCCCCGTAAGCATACCCATCCTCATCATAACCCTCAAACTCCTCAAATCCTTCATCATACCCATCTCCTTGAATTCCTGACGATTGCCCAAATGGAAGGTTTGAATATTGAAAACCCGCTTGGTTCGATGGTCTAAATGTTGAAGTAGCATGGACAATGGTCGAAATGGGTGCTATGGTATGGCTTGAATATGATGGACCCGCACCCGGGAAGAAATGGGACAATGGTGGTATAATAGTGGATGGGTTAAAGGTAATGGTTGGTTCTTCTTGGGTAGTAATGGGTTGTGTGGTGTTGGTTGGCGTAGTGTCATGAGGTGGAGTGGGAATTGTAGTGGAATTTGGTATGGTTGTGTTTGGTGATGGTTGTGTGGAAGTAGGTATAAATGATGAGGTTGTTTGACCCGTTGTAGGTGGAATTTGTGAATCGGCCATGATGTTTCTTGGTGTAATTGGTGAAGTTGGTGAACCAATGATTCGGTTTTCTCGCAATAAAACCCTGTTTTGCCTTAGCGTTCTTTCGATTTCCGGATCAAATGACAATGGTGACGCTTTGTGAGAGCCTCTAGTATGCATGCACCTGTAGAACCTGAACACTAAACACACCAGTGTAAACCCGAAAATAACAAAGCAAAACTAACAAACTGACACACGTTGCGCACTACTCCCCGGCAACGGCGCCAAAATTTGACGTGCTGTCGTAGGTACACGCAAATTTAATCCCAAAAACAACTATAGATAGTGGTAAGAGGGTATCGAACTCAGGGAGTATGTGGAAAATATGTCGATTATATAGCTTTGCAATTAAACTACAATTAACCTAATTTGCAGAAAATAAAGATCAATGATTTAGATTGTTGTTTTAGAAAACTAAATTAATAACTAAGTGCAAATCAAAATTGGTTGTTTAACAGATTAGGGAAAACAATGACCATCTTAGGATTCAGTTTCTTTAAACAATTGTGTGTAATTCCAACTAGAAAGAGTTACATAGACATAACTCGTGTATAGATAATTGAAGTGATAAAAGGGAACAAAGTACTCGGATTATATAAACGCGAGGTTGTTTCCCGATGACCAATTAATCAATAACCAACCCTAACCCTTCCCGTGATATCTCGATTGCCAACGGCACCAAGAACGTACGATTGAGACTAGAAATTGCACTATCAATTAACACGCTACAAACAATTATGCATACACCATGATAAACAAGCAAACACAAGTTATCATTCTAGAAATTCAGAAATAAACACACAAAAGTTCAAGAGAAACCTGCACCTAAGATGATCACCGTAAGTTTTAGCCACACATAGCTTGGTGAATCATCATAACAAGCAATTCAATGTTCATACAAATCGAAAACACAAACCGAATGTTAGGAATTGTCTAAAACCAAGCCAAGATAGCCAAAATCGCCCCCAATGTGTTCTACAAACGTCCAATGATGAGAATAGCTGAAAAGACACCCATAAACTGACTTAATGATGGCAGTTACAAACTTGATCGTAGACTCCACCGTAACTTACGGCTCCACCGTAAGTTACGGTGGACATAAACATGTTACGGTGAGTTTAGACTGTTTTACGGTAGGAATCAGGCTAATATCAGGTCCACCGTAATTTACGGTGGGACCGTAAATTACGTTGGACAGCTGACTTGTCTTCTTCGTTTCATCTTTTGCTCCGCACTCAACCCGTTCAACTTTAAACCTTCCAAAGCTGCACTTTTCCTCAATTTAAGTCGCCAATCCGTACCTGAGACATAAACAACAGTAGTTATCTAATTCAAGATAATTACACACATAAATGAGGGATAAACTTGTCGTTTAACATCATAAAGGGTTGTCCAATGGACCACCACTCATGCTGCGGTGGCTTGGTGCAGAGACTTGGCTTGCTTATCCCAAAAACCAGACTTCACTCGCTTGTCATTGATCTCAGCGACGAGTAGGTAGGTTTCTTCGATCGTTGCTGGCTTGGCGGCGTGAACAAAGTCGGCTACACAGTCGGGCAGGGCTCGAATGTACTTCTTGATGGCTTGATCTGAGGTCTTGACTTGATCGGGACAAATGATGCTAAGCTGCTTGAAGCGAGCAGTGAGAGCAGCGTTGTCTCCATCCTTCTGCTTGATTACCCAGAACTCGTCCTCCAGCTTTTGGCGTTCATGAGGAGGGCAGAATTCGTCGATCATAATTGCGTTCAATTCCTCCCATGTTAGCTCATAAGCTGCATCATTTCCGCGCTTGTTTCGTTCGGCCGTCCACCAGTCTAGAGCACGGGACTGGAAGACGCCTGTAGCATTTAGAGTGCGGAGATGTTTAGGACATCTGCTCTGGCGCAGAGTGACTTCGACTGAGTCGAACCAGTGAAACATGGCTGTAGGACCATCTTCGCCAGTGAACTCTTTTGGTCCGCATGCTTTGAACTGCTTGAAGCTGAAAGCAACCTTGCTTGAATCCTTAGGGTTTTCAGCTCGGGATTCTTCAGACGTTTTGCTGGCATTTTCATACACCTCACTCACGGCTTTCGCCACTTGCTTGGAGATGATAGCAGCGAGGCGTCGGTCTCTCTTTTCTTGGCGAGTCAGACGGTGTCGGGATCCAGACGACGACATGATCTGCATTAGACATCGTCACGAGACTCAACACAACGAAATCGAATCTCACCTCACACGTCTACTACTATCTAAAGCTTAGAATCACGTAGAATTACGTACATATAAGCACAGGATCACAGATACACATAATCATGGAGCACAGAAGCACATAGAGCACATAGGTCACAAAAGCACATAAGCACGTAGAGCACAAAACACAGAAGCACATAAGTACCTAGGTATTTAATCACAGAAGCAGTCAGAAAACAGAAACCTATCCTTCAAAGCTCACGTGTCGTTCGGATAGCATATCGAATAGCATCGTATAGTATAGCCTAACTTAATCGTATAGCATAACGTAGTGTGATATCATCTATATTTGCGATAACTGGATGTCGATTTGAGATAGAACAGCAAACGCGAGTTGTGTGTGTTGATCGAAATGACAACAAAATCGAATAATGTCCCAAAATATAAACGCGTAAATAGATAAAGTACACAGAAACACATAAAATCAACGAGTCATCAGAGTACGCGGCTGCGGTTCTCAGAATCGAAACACATAAAAGTCGAGAGGTAGATTGTCTGCGGCTACTAGACATCGACTACCCAAAGCGATTCGACTGTTCACAACGGACTTGTTGTCACTTTCAACGCTCGGGCTCGTGCCCTTGCCTCGATTCTTGGGCATTGAACACGTATTCCCTAGGTCATACTTCGTGAGTTCAGGTCGTTGGAGTCCATCGAGGCCTTGGTGAGATAAATAAAGTCCAGAACAAACTGCCAAGGTTAGGGTTTCACCCCTTGGCTTAGCAATTTCTTCCTTGTTTTAAGAAAAATTAAGGAGAATTTTCATCAAAATGAGGGTTTCACTCCTGATTTGGTATAATTCTCCATATATGTAATTGAAAATATTAGGATAAGCATGAGTAAATGGATAAAATCATCATAAGTCAGCCAATTTAGTCGGGAGTTTGCGGTCTTCACACCTATTCCTGACTGAGTCGCCTGACTTTAATTGAAAATTCGAGTGCAGGGATAGCGAAGGATTGCAGAATAAGGCACATAAACTTGGTCTGTTGGTTCCTAACTATAGTCTAGGTCTCTAAGACAGCGACCCAGACTAGGTCGTGTCTCACCTAATTCCCTATAGTTATGGCTCTGATACCAATCTGTCACACCCCAACCGATGGCGGAATCATCGGGGCGCGACACTGAGCGAAACAGATTGTCCAGAAGTTTCCATAACAACTATTCATAAAATCCAGTTAAAGATACGTCCCATACCGTATCCCGAATAAACAAATATATTATTACAGATAACAACCAAACAAGTAGTTCTGTTCCGACAACTCAGATTCAAATATTATTACAACAATTGTTTATCTGCTTCTAGACCCCTATTCTGTTGACTTTCTGGCTATAATGACGGAGGACAAGATCTACAGACAACTATGCCCCAGACGCTTGTTCTTGGCAGATAACCATTTGTTGGGGGCTCCTAGAAACTTATTCTAGCCTCGCTTTCCTAGCAATTAAGCATCCTAAATACCTATCACACACGTTAAAATAAAGTCAATACATATAATGTAAAGGTGAGCATACAAGTTTGATAATAGCATATAGAGTTTGAATAGTTTACGCGTAACTAGCACGTACACAGAGGAAAACGAAGCATGTTAATTATCGACATGGATCTATTGATACCAATGACTGCGGGTTGACCGTCCGAGACGGTTCGCAATACATGATTACCACCGTAATCCATGCAAGTAATTGTCCTTAACAACCCCTGTGTGAACGGGTGCTGAGTCCAAACTATAGTACTACGTCGTTAAGGCAGGTAGACAATATTCCACGTGTAAACACAATCAACAAGCATTCATTAAGTCGCGTAATACATGCATATTAGTTAGCGTTCAAATAGTTTGAGTAGTGTGATTGATTGTATTTTGATATAAGCAACGTATGTAACACCCAAAAGTGCTAAAAGCAAAAAGGGATCGAGTATACTCACAGTGATTAATTATGGATTGAAGGGAGCGCTGAGAGTAGGGTTAGCCTGAATAGTCCGATAGCACAACAATGAGTAACGTGGAAAAACAGACAAGTGTGAATGGATCGAATAGGCTGGTCGATCGAACGGCAAGTTCGATCGAACGGGCTGTTCGATCGGCTGGTATGTCCGTTGAAAAGTCCTGTTCGATCGGCCGGTAGGCTCAATCGGCTGGGCCATTCAAGTGGATTGTTTCTTCCTCTGGTGTGTTTGTGTTTAAGGATTTGAACTTTTGAAGTTTTCGTTGTAGTATATGAGAACACTAAAGTGTTCTTTCCTTTCAGGTCGATCGATCGAACGGTTCGTTCGATCGGCCGGCTTAACCGATCGGCTGGGAACTTTAGAAGTGGTTCTCAACAGTGTCACACCCCGATTTTCACGTGTCTCACCGGTGGGCCCGGTGGGGGATTACCGTGATGTAGTTGGCAACATTATAGTCAAACCACACAATGTAAATGATTGCACAGCGGAAGCATAAAGATAATATATTTCAAATTTAAGTGTAATATTAATGTATCACCATTGTTGAAATAATAATCCCCAGGGGATCAAATAGAAATAACAAAAGTATTGTTCAACAGACTTCAGGCATCTTAAGCTTGCGAGACTTCTAGTGATGCTAAGGAGAAATCCCAGCCAATTACGAATAGTACCTGCATTTAGTCTTTTGGGGGAAAATACGTCAGTTTACACTGGTAAATACGTTCAACTGACACTTTTGTAAAATGTTTGATAAAATTGGTTTAAATGCTCAAGGCACAAACTCTTTATAACTTGGGATAATTTATAATCAAATCTTGTAACGAATTACATGTTACTATGCGTTCGGTCGCCCGAGTCGTATCGGGTTAAAGTTTAATAGACACACCACATAGTATAAAACCGTGGCGGGTAACCAACGGCACTTTTATAATTATAGACATAATGTCGGGTGTACGCCTACACCGGGATGTCAAGGTCGTGGCCATTCGTAAATGCTGCCAAGGATATCCAGGACATGGTCATTAAGCCCCCAAAGGCGTCAAGCCAACAAAACAAATTTTCAAATGGGTCCCATTGATAATACCCAACTTCTAATGAGTTGGGGTCAATTGCCCGACCAAGCGGTATTTTAGATACCGTAACCCAAGCCCGTATAACGGAAAATAAGTTAAAAGTATTTACCTTTGCAAGTATAATCCTTAATTGAATAAATCACAGATAGCTTTTACTGGTCCCCTAATCTGGAACGAAGGTTTAATTTAACCTATTAGAATCCTAACGGGTCTTTAATTTAGCCGTAGCTTAGACCGGTCAGTTTCAAAGTATAGTTACGGTTTAATCGCGTGAAAGGCGAAACCCGTGAATGGAGTGTGATTTTGACCCAACAAGTTTGAAGACTTGTTTTATATGGGTATAATAATCATACTTTGAATTTTGGGGTCAAAACAATATGGTTTGACCCGTTTCGGCTAATTTATGTAAACTAGTTACATAAGCCGAACCGTGCGCGCAAAAGGCGCAACGGGTAACCGTAAGAGTCCTACACTGTTTTCCTAAGTCAACATGCTTTAAAGAGGTTGTGGTATCAGTAGGATACCTTCCATAATGCCCGTAACGAGTTTAAGTTGATATTATGCCCCGTAGGGGTATTTCGGTCTTTTTAAAGATTATAAAAGAGGTTTCAGAGTGCTACAGGAAATCTGAGTTTCCCGAACAGTTTATAAAGTCTAAAATACTTTATTTATTAATTAAAATCAGTAGCAACTGGAATCGGGTCAAAAGACCTTGTAGAACTCAAGTTATGGCCGAAAAAGGGTATATTCGGTATTTACCGAACCGTTGCCATAACCGCAGGTTATGAGCAGGTTAAAAATAATTAAAATTCTTTAAAAATCTCAAAATATTATTTTACATCAGTGAGCAAAAGGTTTGGTGTCGAAATCCGGGTTTAGATAGGCGTTATGCTAATTGCGCTATTTAATTACTAAAGTTTCGCAATTTGCGCTATTTAGCATAACTCATATTCTGGACCTCGGATTGACGTGAAATTTTAGGGACATGCTTAGAAATCAGTAACCAAGGTTATGATCCTTTCACTTGTTCGAAATTCTCGTTTTAATTTAAAAAGGGCGTTACGGTCAACTTTTAAGCATTTAATGGAAATGTGTAAAAGGCTCGGACAAACAACGAACCAGTCACAGAGGGTTATACCATCATGTAACCTGGTCCTAAGAGAGTCCTAAGGCATATCTAAATCAAACTTTAACGGGTCAGAACTGAAGTCAATGCAAAAGTCAAACTTTTGCGACTTTCGGCTCCGAACCGGGTCTAAACAGAAAATGGTCGGATCAAACAAGCTTATACTAGTTAATATACTTATTATCATGTTTTATGAGTGTTTAAACATGTTACATATCATCTACATTACAGATTACGTGTAAAATCGCAAAATAGCTTTCTGTTGACTTTTTCTAAGCATGTTTGACTCGTCATTTGAACTAGTTAGAGTGGTGATCAGGGGGAACCCTTTTAAGGGTTTATTACCCACATAAATACCATCATATAACTATCTTTGATTTGACAAACCACTGGACCATTCGTGATTTATCGCAAAGTCAATCGTTAATTACGACAGATTGACTTTTAGGCTAAAACTATGGAAAAATGAAACCACAAAGGGTTAGACAACTTACAGAAGCTTGGTGCACGACTTAGAATGATAGAGGAATGCTTGAGAGCTCCAAGAATGATCAGAAGGCAGGTTTTGAGGTGTGTTTCACTTATGCACAATGCATGGCCTTTTATAGTGAAAGAATGGACCTAAGATCATTACACATCAACCTACAATGGAGCATGGATGTTCAGCAGGTGGCCCTTGGTGCTAGGAGGCAAGTAGAGGGCGCCCATGCTTCATTTATTGCACATATGATCGTTCACAACTTCAAACAGCAAGTCTGTCCAAGAATTCTGCATCTGGGACTTTCACGCGGCCCGCATGAGAGATCAGGCAACTTGTACGCGGGCAGCCTGAATCCTCAAGTCAGAACGCGTGTTAGCAGGTGGCTCGCGGCCCGCATCAACTCATGCACAACCTTTACGCGGCCCGCATTAGCCTTGATTTTCAAGATTTCTAAATCTTTTATAATCATTAACCAAATCTTTGGTAATTAATAGTCTAACCTTTCGGTTTTTGAAGGGGGTAACTTTGCGATTTGGCCCTCGATTATTTACCGTTAAGGGCCTCGTGCCTTTACCCGCACTGTTAAGTCCCCGATTAGTTTAATAATTAACCGGAAAGCCTTAACTTTTATTGCTGACGCTTTTAACCCCTCTCTTACGAATTTGATCATAATTTTCTCGTTTTAAAACGGAACTTCGCGAAATTTATATAGTACATTCTAGTGAGCGTATTTTACTGTTACAAAGCCTCGGGTTCGTCAAAGGGTCACTCAGAGGTATAATTAAACATGTTGACACAGTTAACCCCTGTAGCTTTGTAATCTCTCACTTTCTTCCGCGTTTCGCTCCGTACGATCCATGATTTATTCGTTTTAAGGTACGAGCATTAATTAGGGTTACTATACAATATATTTACCCTTTGTTGACATTTATAACCCTCGAATTTACATACTTTCAAGGTTTGTCAACTTTAGTCCTTTATTTAATATCTAATGCCACGTGTAAACTAATGACACGTGTTATCACATTATTGGACACAAAATTTCGAGGTGTTACAAACAGGATGTCGCTCAATCGAACGGCCTGTTCGATCGGCTGGCATTCCCTACTACGAACGAGTTGTAAAATCAATTGAGTGTTGAAGCATAGTATCTCATGATCCGAAGAGTAATGTTTACCAATCGAGTAGCATACTCGATCAAACATCACCTCGTCAATAGCATACTTCGTAAAGTTTGAAAAGTGTGAAACCATGTGTTAGCCGATCGGCTGGCCTGGTCGATCGACTGGTATGTCCGATCGGCTGGGCTGTTTGAACAGCCTAGCCGTTCGGCCAGCATTTCTGACCTGGTCGGCCTTTCGTCTAACACTTGGCCGTTTGATTATTTGTCATGCTTTTAAGGTAACTTGACGGCGATGTCAAACTATAGAACGTGGGTTCTTACTTGTTGCACCGGTTCGGACAGGAATCATGTCACACCCCCAAAATCCCACGCGTGGAGTACCACCGCTTGGAGCGTGACTGACCAGGATCAAGCCATCAATCATATCAAACATAGCATTTAATGATAAAAGTAATTAATGTAGTTCATCATGACATGATTGATGTTTCAAAACCAAACATTGTTTATGTAGCGGAAGCATAGCAATGAAATCTCAAAACAGTTATAAGTTCAGATATCGTTCATGATCCAAATCCCACAACGACCTGCTCCTCCCTGTGCAAGCTCCATAATGTACCTAAGGTCCTGCAAGGCATGCAGCAGATAATCAACAACTAGTTGAGCGAGTTCACAGAAAGTAAGTTCATAACAGTAATGTGTAAGTTCATCTAGTGGGGGCTTCCCATACATGTATATATTACTGGTGAGGGATTCTCACGTTTATCCTTAACAATGGGGGATTCCCATTATGGTACTTACTAGACTAGTGCAACCATGTGTTCTTCTTAAACCGAGAACAGGAATACGTACTGGGTCACGTAGGATTTACGTGACGTGCCCTTCCCCGAGGACAGTGGTACGCGTGGGGGGCTACGCAGGATTTACGCAGCGTGTCCTTCCGACCCGGAAGACAGTAGATGGTATTGGGTTACGTAGGCTTTACGTAACGTGTCCTCCCGACCCGGGAGACAAATGGAAATTACTGGGTTACGTAGGCTTTACGTAACGTGTCCTGACTATCCTGAGGACGATGGTCTATAGTCTAGTGAATGCGTAAGTACGAGAAATCATTCCAACATATCCAACCCAATTCCCAACCCGGGAATCCCATGCCTTGGCTGTGTGAACTCACCTTGGTTTGCTCGGTAGATACACAAAGAGTACAGATAAGCTAGTAAATGGTCAACCACGTCCTATCATGGTTATTATACAAGTCAGGTTTTGACTAAGGTAAAACACGTATAACACTTACAAGTTAACATGTTTCGAGCACGTATAGAACATAGTAACACTTAGCGGTCAAGAACATAACTTGTGCGATCCAATGTCTAAGCCCGAGAGTCAATCAGCCCAAATATCATTCAACCAATTCATATATCGGCCCAAATAAAACAGTCCAGATTCTTAATCGGCCCAAATAGTTTACGCATAATAGTCCAATAACAAACAGTCCACAAATCCGATCATTTGGCCCAAACGATTGGGCCCGTGGCAGTGTGAGTCCAAAATAATGTATGTGCATATTGGTCTCGAGTCGCAACGGGGATTACGAGTCACAACAGGAGATTACGAGTCGCAACGGGGATTACGAGTCACAACAGGAGATTACGAGTCGCAACGGTGGTCTCGGCTCGTCATGATTCGGTTACGAGTCGCAACATGACTCGCAACCGTGGTTGCGGCTCGTGCTGCTGTGGTCTCGGCTGATGTTGTTGCTGGTCTCGAGTGAGGTACCGACTCGCAATCCGGGTCGCAACCAAGTGTGTAACTGATTTCCTGATTTCCTTAATTACTAACAACATCTACTCCGTGATTTCAGCAAACATATTCAGCAGTTTCGGAAACAGATCAAACACCGAAAATAATAGTTTCATAACAATCTTCAAACATGTTCATATACCTAAACATAACAGCCTTGATAACAACCAATCAGATCATCAAAACAACCTAAACCGAATCATGCAAAACGTGTTGATTAACAAATCCATAACAGCCGATTAGCAACACTCAATCTACCATCATCATACAAACAATCCGAATATATATATTATATGATATAGTGGCCGATTAACATCTATTATGTTTTAGACTATTTTCACAACATCTGTTTCAACACATGCTAGCCGTTTCCATGTCAAGTAACCATGTATCATTTAACAAGATCAATCATGATAACCGAAAATCCTATTTATCATGCATGACTATAACATCAAAACGTTAACCACAATTAATTAATCATACTAACCGATTTAAGAAGAGTGTAGGGTTCGATCCGAATGGGAGATACTCTTGCCGTCGGGTTCCAATCCAACCGAGAGGGAGACGAGAGAGAGAGAAGTAGGGTTGTGTGAGTGTTTTGGTAACAAATGAGGGAACAAAACCTCCTAACTTGGTTTAGTGTTTGCGAGTGGGAAGTGGGCCGAGCCCAACTCGGTTATCTAATGGGGTCCGGTTTCAAGGAGTGGCCCGAATGGCTTGTGTGACCGGTTATAATGTGTGGTTTGGGTTCGGTTCAATTAACATACAAACATATATCACACAATGCACATAATAACATGATCACATAGTTATTCAATTAATAACGTTCTCATAAACACGTATCGTTACACAAAGTAAGTCTAAAGTTCGAGTTGTCACATTATCCCCAACTAATTAGAAATTTCGTCCCGAAATTTGGTATGCACTCACTGAGGAAGCTAGGTAAGTAACATAGTTCACTGTTTTTCCTGGGGTGTCACATCCTCCCCCCGTTGATCTGGAATTTCGTCCCGAAATTCCGAAGTAGTAGCTTCATCCTCAGCAGTGGTTGCATTTGTTCCGAATAACTGGGGGTACTTTTCTGTCATCCTGTCTTCGCGTTCCCAGGTGTACTCTGGGCCACGTTTGGAGTTCCAACGTACTCGAACAAGAGGGATTCTCTTGCTTTTGAGGACCTTCACATCCCGGTCCGTGATTTCAACTGGTTCCTCGACGAACTGCAACCGCTCGTCGATAGTGAGTTCCTTAAAAGGGATGATGAGGGTTTCATCTGATAAGCACTTCTTTAAGTTCGATACATGAAAGACATTGTGAACTGCCCCGAGTTCAGCTGGTAGGTTTAACTTGTATGCTACTTTGCCAATCTTTTCTATGATTTCGAATGGTCCGACGTATCGCGGATTTAGTTTGCCCCGTTTGCCAAAACGTACCACACCCTTCCAGGGTGAGACTTTAAGTAAAACCCGGTCCCCGACCTGAAATTCCAAAGGCTTTCTACGCTTGTCCGCGTAGGCTTTCTGACGGTCGCGTGCTGCCGCCATGCGTTGTCGTATCTGTGCGATCTTTTCCGTGGCGTCCACTACGATTTCTGGACCCGTAATCTGACTATCCCCCACCTCTGCCCAATAGAGGGGTGACCGGCATTTACGCCCGTACAATGCCTCGAATGGAGCGGCTTGAATGCTGGTGTGATAACTATTATTATAAGAGAACTCCACCAAAGGGAGGTGCTTTTCCCAGCCGTTGCCGAAATCGATAACGCATGCCCGAAGCATGTCTTAGAGAGTTTGGATCGTACGCTCAGACTGCCCATCCGTTTGAGGATGATATGCTGTGCTCATGTCTAACCGTGAGCCGAAAGATTTGTGCATCGCTTGCCATAGCTCTGACGTGAATCGTGCATCGCGATCCGAAATGATGGATGTGGGCACCCCGTGCCTCGAAACAACTTCTTTAAGATAGATGTCTGCGAGAGTGGAGAACTTATCCGTTTCCTTTATAGGTAGGAAGTGTGCAGACTTGGTGAGTCGGTCCACGATCACCCATATGGTATCATTCCCACGCTGGGATCTAGGTAGGCCTGTAACAAAATCCATGGAAATTTCTTCCCATTTCCATTGAGGTATCTTAGGCTGCTGAAGTAGGCCAGCTGGTTTCTGATATTCAACCTTGACTCTTGCACAGGTCAAGCATTTTCCAACGTACGGAGCGATGTGGGCCTTCATACTAGGCCACCAATAAGTAGTGCTGATGTCGTGGTGCATTTTATCCGACCCTGGATGTACCGAATAGCGAGACTTGTGAGCCTCATCCATTACAAGTTCGCGTAAACCGCCATAAAGTGGGACCCAAATACGCCCCGTTACATAGTAGGCGCCGTCTGCCTTCTGTTCCATTTGTTGTCGTGAGCCGCGTAAGGCTTCAGCTTTGACATTTTCGGGTTTCAATGCTTCTACCTGAGCATTTCGTATCTGTGCTGGAAGGCTAGACTGAATCGTAAGCTGTAGCGCTCGCACGCGCTTAGGTAGTGTATCTTTTCGACTGAGGGCATCTGCCACAACATTGGCTTTGCCTGGATGGTACTTGATAGCGCATTCGTAATCGTTCAGTAGCTCAACCCATCGCCGTTGACGCATGTTCAAATCCTTTTGCTTAAGAATATGCTCGAGACTCCTGTGATCGGTGTAAATCGTGCACCTGGTACCGTACAGGTAGTGTCGCCATATCTTAAGCGCGAAAACAACAGCTCCCAGCTCTAAATCGTGCGTCGTGTAGTTCCGTTCATGAACCTTTAGTTGACGAGAGGCGTAGGAAATAACTTTATCCCGCTGCATCAATACGCAACCCAGACCCTGTATCGATGCGTCACAATATACTACGAAGTCATCTGTGCCCTCTGGCAAAGAGAGGATAGGTGCACTGCAAAGTCTATCCTTTAGGTACTGAAAAGCAGTTTCCTGCGTGTTGCCCCAACGGTAGGTGACACCTTTCTGTGTCAGTAGCGTAAGCGGCTGAGCAATCTTTGAAAAGTCTTTGATGAACCGTCTGTAGTAACCTGCCAAACCCAAGAATTGGCGTATTTCCGTTGGCGTTCGTGGTGCAGGCCAGTTTCTGATCGAGTCTACCTTGGATGGATCGACATGGATCCCATCCTTGTTCACTACGTGGCCTAAGAAGTGGACCTCACGAAGCCAGAAGTCGCATTTAGAAAGCTTAGCGTATAGCTGTTCCTTCCGAAGGAGTTCCAAAATAAGGCGAAGGTGCTGCTCGTGTTCCTCCTGACTCTTGGAGTAAATCAGAATGTCGTCGATGAAAACAA
The DNA here is from genome assembly GCF_002127325.2 of Helianthus annuus. Classification (NCBI taxonomy): domain Eukaryota; kingdom Viridiplantae; phylum Streptophyta; class Magnoliopsida; order Asterales; family Asteraceae; genus Helianthus; species Helianthus annuus. Next base: position 153,328,007 of record NC_035440.2, read on the forward strand.
TGACGAACTTGTCGAGATAGGGTTTGCACACCCTGTTCATAAGATCCATAAATACAGCAGGCGCGTTCGTTAACCCGAACGGCATGACAAGAAACTCGTAGTGGCCGTAGCGAGTTCTGAATGCAGTTTTGGAGACGTCCTCATCCCGGACTCTCAGCTGATGATAACCAGACCTCATGTCTATCTTCGAATAGTAACACGACCCTTGCAACTGGTCGAATAAGTCGTCTATGCGTGGAAGAGGATAACGGTTCTTCACCGTTACCTTGTTGAGTTCACGGTAATCGATACACATCCTGAACGTGCCGTCTTTCTTTTTCACGAAAAGTACTGGAGCTCCCCATGGCGAAGAGCTTGGACGTATGAAGCCCTTTTCCAAGAGCTCTTGTAGCTGCTTTGACAATTCTTCTAATTCTGATGGAGCTAGACAGTATGGTGCGCGGGCTATGGGTGCTGCTCCTGGAGCGAGCTCGATCTGAAATTCGACCTGACGATGAGGCGGTAAGCCAGGTAAGTCTTCAGGAAACACCTGAGGGTAATCGCGTACAATTGGAATATCCTCCAATTTCTTTTCTTTCGTCGATGTATCCGAGACAAGAGCCAAAATGGCTGTGTGACCCTTACGTAAGCATTTCTGAGCCTTCAAGAAAGAGATGATGCCAACCACAGCACCACTCTTGTCGCCTTGGACTTCGAGAGGTTCTTGACCAGAACGTGGAATGCGAATTGCATAAGATTTCTGCCTGGTGTTGGGATAGCCAATCCATCCCAATCACGATGTCGAAGCTACCCAAAACTATAGGAATGAGATCGATAGAGAAAACTTGACCAGCTAGGATAAGATTACAACCCTGAACTACGTGCGTGGCTTCTAGACTTTTACCGTTAGCTAACTCTACTACATGCTTGGTGGGTAAAAGTGTTGGTGCACGTTTTAACAGTTGACACATTTTCACAGACATATAGCTTGTATCCGCACCCGAATCAAACAAAACAGTAACATAAATATTGTCGAGGAGAAACTTACCCATAACTACGTTGGGATCGTTCACTGCGTCACCTCGACCTAGCACAAAAGTGCGTCCCCTAGCCTCGTCGCCATTATTGTTGTTGTTCCCACCGTTGTTGTTCCCGTTGCCCTGGTTATTGTTGTTGCGATTCTGGTTCAACTGAGGGCAGTCGCGTTTGAAATGACCTTCAGCCCCACACTTGAAACATCCCCGGTTTCCACGCTGTGGCTGCTGTTGCTGTGGGTTCTGTGGAGCTGGTTGTTGCGGTTGCTGGTTCTGGTTTGCAGGACGAGGGCTCCTACAGTCTTTAGCCTCGTGCCCCATCTTGAGACACCTTTGACAACGACCCTTGTTGCATGGGCCGCTATGGTGCCTGTTGCAGTTGTGACACTTGGGGTGAAATCCCTGATATCTTCCCCGTCTATGACTACCAGAGGATTGCTGACCGGGACTCTGGTAGTGGTCAGTCTTCTGTTGCTGAGCTTGAGACTGAACGGATGCTGAGCCTTTACTTGAATCTCCATCCCATTTTCTTTTGCCGTCACTAGTAGTAGCAGGAGTAGCTGAAGAAGTAACTGTAGCAGTAGCGTTGACACGCTTAGGCAGTTTATTCTGATCCACTGCCTGGTCGGTGATGCGATGAGCGAGACGCTGAATATCCTGGATGTTGTCAAGATTAGCCGACGTTACATGGCTCTGGATTTCCGGTGCCAACCCTTTGAGATACATCTCGATGCGCTTGTATGGAGGGTCTACCATAGTTGGGCACAATACGGCCAGCTCATTCGACCGTTTAGTATACGCTTCGATCTCTGACCCAACCATTTTCAGATTATACAGCTCGTCTTCCAGCTTGTGAATATCTTCACGCGTGCAATACTCACGCTTGATGAGTTCCTTGAAATCGTTCCATGGGGTGGCGTTAGCAGCTGCCAACCCCAGAATTTGCACCTGCGCGTTCCACCAGGTTAGCGCGATTCCTTCCAAGGTGCCAGTTGCATACTTGACCTTGCGAGCCTCAGGGCACTCGCACATTTCAAATACTGACTCTAGCTTTTCAAACCAGTGGAGGAGTCCCACTGCCCCCTCTGTGCTGCTGAAGGTACTTGGACGACAGTCCATGAAGTTCTTAAAGGTGCAAACTTGCTGCGCTGGTTGACCTATTGTGTACGAATAGGACGAGATTAAATACGAGAGTTAATGCAGGATCTAAGGATCCTAGTAGGAATCTATACTGCAGGGTATACTACCTGCTTGAGCAGCTGCAAGTGCCGCAGCAATTTGAGCTTGAACGAGAGCCTCTAGCTGGGCTTGAGTCATGTTGATTCGTCCAGACATGATCTTCATAGTAAAAGTAACGTAAATGAGAGTGGTTCGCGAGTAGGGCGATGACAGAAAAGTGTAAGCACGTAGGGATTCTCATGCTATAGTATCATGTGTATCTAAACGTAATACGAGCAAAGTTCTAAGCAGTTCTAGCAAACAGGCAATAAACATAAACCTTATTACCTAGGATGTCGAGTCTTGCACGTGGAGCGAAGCGTCGTTGTGGATCGTTGAGAGCACTATTCTGGTTATAGTCTGGTTTTAATAAAAACGTTTTCCCATATTAAAACCAAGTTCTCTATAACCAATGGCTCTGATACCAATCTGTCACACCCCCAAAATCCCACGCGCGGAGTACCACCGCTTGGAGCGTGACTGACCAGGATCAAGCCATCAATCATATCAAACATAGCATTTAATGATAAAAGTAATTAATGTAGTTCATCATGACATGATTGATGTTTCAAAACCAAACATTGTTTATGTAGCGGAAGCATAGCAATGAAATCTCAAAACAGTTATAAGTTCAGATATCGTTCATGATCCAAATCCCACAACGACCTGCTCCTCCCTGTGCAAGCTCCATAATGTACCTAAGGTCCTGCAAGGCATGCAGCAGATAATCAACAACTAGTTGAGCGAGTTCACAGAAAGTAAGTTCATAACAGTAATGTGTAAGTTCATCTAGTGGGGGCTTCCCATACATGTATATATTACTGGTGAGGGATTCTCACGTTTATCCTTAACAATGGGGGATTCCCATTATGGTACTTACTAGACTAGTGCAACCATGTGTTCTTCTTAAACCGAGAACAGGAATACGTACTGGGTCACGTAGGATTTACGTGACGTGCCCTTCCCCGAGGACAGTGGTACGCGTGGGGGGCTACGCAGGATTTACGCAGCGTGTCCTTCCGACCCGGAAGACAGTAGATGGTATTGGGTTACGTAGGCTTTACGTAACGTGTCCTCCCGACCCGGGAGACAAATGGAAATTACTGGGTTACGTAGGCTTTACGTAACGTGTCCTGACTATCCTGAGGACGATGGTCTATAGTCTAGTGAATGCGTAAGTACGAGAAATCATTCCAACATATCCAACCCAATTCCCAACCCGGGAATCCCATGCCTTGGCTGTGTGAACTCACCTTGGTTTGCTCGGCAGATACACAAAGAGTACAGATAAGCTAGTAAATGGTCAACCACGTCCTATCATGGTTATTATACAAGTCAGGTTTTGACTAAGGTAAAACACGTATAACACTTACAAGTTAACATGTTTCGAGCACGTATAGAACATAGTAACACTTAGCGGTCAAGAACATAACTTGTGCGATCCAATGTCTAAGCCCGAGAGTCAATCAGCCCAAATATCATTCAACCAATTCATATATCGGCCCAAATAAAACAGTCCAGATTCTTAATCGGCCCAAATAGTTTACGCATAATAGTCCAATAACAAACAGTCCACAAATCCGATCATTTGGCCCAAACGATTGGGTCCGTGGCAGTGTGAGTCCAAAATAATGTATGTGCATATTGGTCTCGAGTCGCAACGGGGATTACGAGTCACAACAGGAGATTACGAGTCGCAACGGGGATTACGAGTCACAACAGGAGATTACGAGTCGCAACGGTGGTCTCGGCTCGTCATGATTCGGTTACGAGTCGCAACATGACTCGCAACCGTGGTTGCGGCTCGTGCTGCTGTGGTCTCGGCTGATGTTGTTGCTGGTCTCGAGTGAGGTACCGACTCGCAATCCGGGTCGCAACCAAGTGTGTAACTGATTTCCTGATTTCCTTAATTACTAACAACATCTACTCCGTGATTTCAGCAAACATATTCAGCAGTTTCGGAAACAGATCAAACACCGAAAATAATAGTTTCATAACAATCTTCAAACATGTTCATATACCTAAACATAACAGCCTTGATAACAACCAATCAGATCATCAAAACAACCTAAACCGAATCATGCAAAACGTGTTGATTAACAAATCCATAACAGCCGATTAGCAACACTCAATCTACCATCATCATACAAACAATCCGAATATATATATTATATGATATAGTGGCCGATTAACATCTATTATGTTTTAGACTATTTTCACAACATCCGTTTCAACACATGCTAGCCGTTTCCATGTCAAGTAACCATGTATCATTTAACAAGATCAATCATGATAACCGAAAATCCTATTTATCATGCATGACTATAACATCAAAACGTTAACCACAATTAATTAATCATACTAACCGATTTAAGAAGAGTGTAGGGTTCGATCCGAATGGGAGATACTCTTGCCGTCGGGTTCCAATCCAACCGAGAGGGAGACGAGAGAGAGAGAAGTAGGGTTGTGTGAGTGTTTTGGTAACAAATGAGGGAACAAAACCTCCTAACTTGGTTTAGTGTTTGCGAGTGGGAAGTGGGCCGAGCCCAACTCGGTTATCTAATGGGGTCCGGTTTCAAGGAGTGGCCCGAATGGCTTGTGTGACCGGTTATAATGTGTGGTTTGGGTTCGGTTCAATTAACATACAAACATATATCACACAATGCACATAATAACATGATCACATAGTTATTCAATTAATAACGTTCTCATAAACACGTATCGTTACACAAAGTAAGTCTAAAGTTCGAGTTGTCACAAATCACCCGAATCCGGCCGGTGAACTGCTTGGAACGGTAAGTTGACGTTTAACCCGAAATCGGTGAACCTTGTACATAGAACCCGAATCTTGAACCTCTTAACTGTTAGAATGATTAGTTAGCCGGTTCAAGCTCTGTTTCTACCAGTTTTAAGGTTTCGAGTGTAAAAGGTTGAAGAAAGTTGGAAATCATTCATAAAAATGTTAAGATTCTTACAAATCTTAGTTTGTTTATGTGGAAACCGGTTAGATCTAAGCTATTCATGGTTGAGTGAGGCCAAAGTTTGGTGTTCTTCAAGAACACCATGATGACATCACCCAAGAACACTTAGATCTTGGTGATTTCACGGTTAGAAATCGAGTTTTGAAAGATAGAAAGGTGTAGAATCATGTAGTGATCAAAATCGTACAAGAATTAGAGTGAAAACTTACCGGAGTTGGGAGAAATCTGAGAAAAGGTGAAGAAGAAGGCTGGTTCGATCAGAGCTTTCCAAAAATAGAAAGTGTGACAATGACAGCCCTATTTATAGGCTCCAAAAGAGGAAAGTGGCAGCCGATCGGCCAGAAGCTCCGATCGAATGGGCTGCTCGATCAGCTAGGAAGATGCTAGCCGATCGGCTGGCCTGTTCGATCAGGATGCCTCCTGTTCGATCCGCGACCCACTTTGAGTATTTCGCGACGATTTTCGATGTTTCGATTTCGATGGACGATGATACGAATACGATGGAGTTCCTAGTCAAATTACTTTCAGTCCCAATCACTATATCTACATACAAGCATCTACATTTCACGTTTTTGTTGTCAGTTTCGATTGAGTTCGATTGCTTTTCGAGTTTCGATTCGATTTTCGATTGATTCGCTTGAGTGCCACACCAAACATATAAGTAAAGATGCACAAGTAACACATAAGGCACACACACGTATAACAATACCAGAGTTCACATAATTCGAGTCTCGAGTTTGATTGATGAATCAATTAACTTGATTATTGGTTGATTAACTTTATCGCATTGTTACTTCCTACTATTCACAGTCGTAAGCCGGTCGCATTGATTAAACATTCGATCATTTCATTTAGACCACACTTACTCCACATAATACAAAAAGTAAAAAGAAACATTAACAGCCAAAGAAGTCAAAGTTGACTTGGACTTTGACTTTGACTTTGACATTCGAAAACACGGGGTGTTACACTCGATTCTTTTCAAATATTGACTTATGCTCAGGTATCATCAACTGAAGGTACAGGAAGAAGACATTCCTAAAACTGCTTTCAGAATTAGATATGGTCACTATGAATTTACAGTCATGTCATTCGGTTTGACAAATGCTCCAGCTGCATTTATGTATATGATGAACAGGATATGTAAACCATATCTGGATAATTTTGTGATTGTTTTCATAGGAGATATACTTATTTATTCCAAGAGTAAGGAAGAGCATGCCGAGCATTTACAGGTACTTCTGACATTGTTGAGAAAGGAAAAGCTTTATGCTAAATTCTCAAAAGTGAATTCTGGTTGCAAGAGGTACAATTTCTTGGACATTTAATTAATCATGAAGGAATTCATGTGGATCCACAAAGATCGATGCTATTACCAAATGGAAAGTCCCTAATTCACCAACAGAAGTAAAAACCTTTCTTGGATTGGTAGGATACTATAGACGTTTTATTCAAGATTTTTCTAGAATAGTCATTCCATTAACCAAGCTAACCTGCAAATTAGTTAAGTTTGAATGGGGACCAAAACAGGAGGAAACGTTCAAGATTTTGAAGCAAAGACTCATTCATGCACTAATACTTGCCCTACCAGTAGGAATTGAAGATTTCATAGTATACCGTGATACTTCAAAATTAGGATTTGGATGTGTGCTAATGCAACATCAAAAGGTGATTGCTTATGCCTCTAGACAACTAAAGAAGCTTGAAGAAAATTATACAACGCATGATCTGGACTTAGGAGCGATAATTTTTGCCCTCAAGATTTGGAGACATTATCTTTACGGTAGTAAGTTTACTATCTTCTCAGATCATAAAAGCTTAAATTTGTAACTTATTTTCAAAATATATATTTAAAAAAAATAATTTAGAGTGTAGGATAAATTATGAGTTGTGTAGGATAAATTTCGGATTGTGGAGAAAATAAATTCAGAATGTATATGATAACTTTTGATGTGTGTAGGCAAAAAAATTTAGTGTGAATGATGATAGCATTTATGACTCAATAATTAGTCAAATAAATAATAAATAAGATGAGAGAAAAACTATTTAATGTTTTACATTTGTACCCTTTATTTTTTTATTCCCAATTAAAATTTCTTCTCAAATAAACATACCTAGGTCAAATGCCTTTTGTCTAATTTTTTCGTTAATTTATTATTATAATTTTTAATCATTTTTTAATTGTTACAAATAATTTCCGCTATACTTTTCTTTACGATACTTAATAAAAATTTATGCATTCCTTTTTGACATGTTTATTTCTTTTAATGTCTATTTAAGATCGACTTGTGAATAGTAATCTATATGTAATCAAAGCACAAACGTACATTTCATCAAAACTACCTCACACTTTAGTTTTTGATATATGTGATGTATATTTTCTTCATATTAATAATATGATATAATGGGTTATAAAGTTCGTATAAACCGTTGCGACGTACTTGCTTTTTTCTACGTTTCGATAAGAGTTTCATTCAAAATTGAACGGGTCAAATATAATGTTTATTTTGTTTTAATTTTTGTTAATTATCGTAACGAACCGCATGTTTGAACAATATCGATACCAGTATTCATTTTTATGGTTGTGTCGACGTCCCGGTGTATATTCCATTGAAAACAAAGTTGTATTTACACTTCTATTCATTTTTATCTCTTTCGGTTGCTATTACAAGTGTCTATTTCGTACCGGTATCTTAACGTACTGAACCAATGCCGACCAAAAACCCGCCGCGAAGCGCGAGAATCACACTAGTTTCTTACAATTTAAATTGGCCCCTCAAACAATAAAAGAAAATATGAAAGAAAGGAACAATGTTCCATACTTTTGGAATCCCTGTTTCTCATTCTATACGCCATTCTTTGGGTTTGCCATTTCATTACCATTTATTAATCTTTGCTTTTGCCATATTCTATTATCATTCTTTGTACATATATTGAGTGCCGTTTACATAATGTGTGTTTTAATCACACCAATTATATTGCCCTCGTTGATATCCCCCTAATCACCATGTCTTATCAAGTTATTAGCAATTGCATTGGCTGGCTTTTAAAGGTACTTTATGAATTCACGCATCAATTTTTGGATCCAAATGGGTTAACTAAATATCAAAAAATTGTGTCCTTGCATTATGTATTTGTGAATCATTTCGATTTAAAGTTTCAATATTCCCACTTATATCCTTTTCAGTATCATGAATGCCTCTACTTTTATGATTTATCTACTTGATAACCAAGAGCTTAAAAGTAGTTTCTTTGATTCCTAATACATAAAGCAAGTAGTTTCTTTGATTTCTAATACATGAAGCAGTTATGTATCTGTTGTTTTAACTGTAATACATAAATCAGTTATGTAACTACATAATCGTCGATGTTTATCTCTCACACAATATCTTTTTAACACTGTATGCAAGCGTTTATGTGATACCATCTTTTCTACTTGAAAAAATTGGCCGTGCGCTCGTTTATATAGACACTGTCTGCAAGCGTTTATGTGATTACCATCTTTTCTACTTAAAACAATTGGTCGTACGCTCGTTTATACAATGATGGGTTCAAATAAAAATTGCATAAAATTTAGGAACCATTAGGTATTCACTAATTGAAACACCATAAATCTAGTTACTCAACAAACATTATATTTACGTATAAATAAATGTATTCACCGCTAATTAGTATAAAATATCTCTTGCAAATGAAAATTTATTTAAATATACAACAAATGTAAATGTAAATGTCGATGCCGACATTGACTCTTCAACAAATAGTAACTTAATTTTTTTGAAGTATATGTAATTACCGTTCACAATATTTTGTTTTCCTTTTATAACTTTAAGTTATCAAGATACAATTTCTTTTAAAGTTTCGGGTATGCCATTGTAACATGTTTATTTTTTATCTACGTCTGATTTTACTAAAAAACGAGTTGTGAATAACAATGTACAAGTAATCGAAGCTTAAACGTAGTTGTGGTCAAAGCTACCCTACGATTTAGTTTATATATATATACAAGGCCGGCCCTGGGGGTGGGCGGGGAGGACCACCGGCCAGGGCCCGATATTTCGAGGGGCACGTTTTTTTATGAAAAAACCCAATATGTATATGTAAACTATTTTTTAATAGGGTACACCCATACAAACACCAACATAGGCTTATGGTTTAGACTAGTTATTAACCCCTTTGGCATTAGGTTTAAACCTTTAGTGAGCCCAATACCCAATTTCGTTAAGGCCTAAGGACACATATTTTCAAGCTCGAAAAGGGTACACGAATTCTTAGGGCCGACCCTATATATATATATATATATATATATATATATATATATATATATATATATATATATATATATATATATATAATAAACCTGTTTACCCTTTTTATCATTCTAATAATATAATATCATGTCATAAAAATGTTTTGTTCAAAAGGCGAACGGGTCAAACATAAGTGATTTTTTTCTTAACTGTGACGAATGGAACCGATATCATCCGAAAAACATTGCTACTGATATTCGTTTTTATAGTTTATCGATGTTTCGGTATAAATTTTGTTGAATATGGAGTTGCATTAGCAATAATATATTCCTTGGTATCGTAAGTTGATTCAAGTGGGTATTGTGGCGAACTTAAATAATAGTGTCCGACTGTCCGTACAACATCGGTACCGGTATCAATATTCGTTTTTATGGTTTTTGTTCAATGTAAAATCCGTATTGATTACTATACTGTAGAGATAATGTAATGAATCGAACTGATACTGTTAGTTATCAGTGAGTTTTTAAGCAATTAATTAAAAAGGGTAGGAGGCAAAATTACATACGGTCCAATCGTTTCACTTATCTACTGAGAGACAGAGAGAAATAAAAGGAGAAAGAAACGGAAGAAGCCTTCAACTTTTATTATTTGGAACCCCCCTCTAAAATGCTGGCAAAAATTTTCCAAACATACAACAAAACTAACTCTAGAAAGTTTCCTTTGCAGTTCTTGATGCTCACTTCATCGTCATCCTTCAAGAGACTCAATTCTCTGGTACAATCTCATTGCTTCCGTAGATATACATTACACAAAATGTCGAAAATTTTCATGGGCATTTCTTGAATCACAAGACAAAATAACTTTTCATTTCGTTTTATACAAGTAATCTAGATTGAATGGGCGTTAATCATTTTTTTAATAATAAATATTCTGTTGGGTGTGTTTTTATCTTTAATAAATAAATATTAAAGATAAATTGCACTCCCTTTTATTGTTTTTAGATTTGGCCGGAGTTCACTTTCTATACAGTTAAGCTTGGGTAAAAGAAATTAAAACAAATAATTTCTGGGTTTATTTATGTGACACAAGATCATAAAGTTGTCATATTTTATATTTTATGTTAGTATATTCACTTTGTTTGTTATCTGGTCACTAGGATGATCTTATTATATAAACTGACTTTTATGGTAAGGGGGTGTAGTTTTCATAACATAACGATGACATAAGTGGTAGTGTTTTTGTTATTGTTGAGGTTGTCTGATATTGTAGAGACAGTTGTTAGGTGCTTTGGGGGATAGAGGGCAGAGGAAGAGTAATCTGTCAGTGATGGCAGAAGGTAATGTAGATGATACTAACACTACCAATGATGATGATGATGATGATGATCAACCTTTTACTCCTTGGGCTGTCTCTGTTGCCAGGTCACCTTAATTTAGTTAGTTATCTTTTCCATATCATAAAAAGAACAACTTTTGCTAAATTATGAGTATCATTTTTGTGTGTTCAGTGGGCACACTTTGTTGCGCAGCCCGCAACATAACAAAGGACTTGCTTTTACCGACAAAGAAAGAGATTCTCATTTCTTGCGTGGCCTTTTGCCTCCAGCGGTATTAACTCAAGAGCTTCAGGTAACTCCAACTTCCTTTTCTTTCTTGACTGACTGACTGACTGACTACTTTATTAGAACTCCACCGTGAAGTTAAGCCAGCTTTGGATACGGTTCGGTTCAGTTCAGACAACAAGAATGTGTTGCCACTAATTATATAACAAAACACCCTCTGATTTTGTTGATAGGCAAAAAGAAGTTTGAACATACTCCGCCAATACCAAGTTCCATTGCATAGATACATAGCCATGATGGATCTTCAGGAGACGAATGAAAAACTATTTTACAAGCTTCTCATTGATAACGTTGAGGAACTGCTTCCAGTAGTTTACACCCCAGTAGTTGGTGAAGCTTGCCAGAAGTATGGCAGCATTTTCCGCCGTCCGCAGGGACTTTACATCAGTTTAAAAGACAAGTATGTATCTGTCTGTCTGTCCGTCTACCTAATTCTTTTCTTTTCGTGTTGCGTCTGTCATCCTTCCATGAAATTATCAATCAGGGGAAAGATTCTTGAGGTGCTGAAGAATTGGCCAGAGAAGAACATCCAAGTTATTGTTGTAACCGATGGTGAACGTATACTGGGGCTAGGCGACCTTGGCTGCCAGGTGCTTTAGGAAATGCACTTTGCATATATTTCTGTTTTCTTTTTTACTCTCTAATCTTAATGAATGTAAAATGCACAGGGGATGGGAATACCAGTTGGAAAACTTTCCCTGTATACAGCACTTGGGGGTGTTCGTCCTTCAGTTGTAAGTCTTCTCTTTAGTTTCAAGTCACGCTAGTTATTTTAAATGCATTCAAAGAATGGGTGTTCACTTGCAGTGCTTGCCCGTAACCATTGATGTCGGCACCAAAAATGAGACATTGTTGAACGATGAGTTCTACACTGGTCTCAAACAGAAAAGAGCAACCGGAGAGGAATATGACGAGCTGTTAGACGAGTTCATGAGTGCAGTCAAGAAGAACTATGGAGAAAAAGTCCTCATTCAGGTCCTTTTACCTGTTTCTTGTCTTGAAACTTACTTTTGGTTTAACTAATCTGTCTAAACATGAATCTGTTTTGTCTCTCCAGTTTGAAGATTTTGCCAACCACAATGCTTTTGATTTGCTGATCAAATACCGAACAAGTCATCTTGTTTTTAATGATGATATTCAGGTACCCCATTCGTAAGTAAATGGATCGAATTCTCACCTGAATTTGACATGGTTGCCCCTCTTTCAATGTTATGAAGGGTACGGCATGTGTTGTATTGGGAGGTTTGCTTTCGGCTTTGAAACTAATTGGGGGGACTCTTTCCGATCATACATTCCTATTTCTAGGTGCCGGAGAGGTCAGCATCAAATATTTCCTTAACCAATTTCTCTCTTTCTATATAAAATGTGTACACAAATTCAGCTTCTTTTGTTGTAAAGGCCGGTACTGGAATAGCAGAGCTTATTTCACTTGAGATATTGAAGAAGGTAATTACTCCATGATTCTTGGTCTTGCTATTTTTTTTAGTGTGGAAAATTTGGAATAAATATGACACATTTCTGCTAAACTAACAACCGTGTCACATTTCTGAAAACTGATTTTTATGAATAAAAAACTAGAGGTGCCAAAATGGACATGCTGAGTGGGTTGAGCAGGCTTTCAAAACGGTCCAGATTGAATTGAACATTTTTTGTCCAAAATTTTGCTATTAGTAATAGGATGTCAAATAGGGTTACAAAGATTATACTATTACATTACAGTAATAATGTAATTTTTTTTTTTTAGTTAGATGATCTTAGCCTTATAATATGTTATTTGCAGACAAAGTTGACAGTGGAAGATTCTCGAAAGAAAATTTGGCTTGTTGACTCCAAGGTATGCAAAATATTAAAGGTTGCAAAATGGGCAGATGAAAATTGGTACTTTTTTTTGCTACCATTTGAAATGATCGGATCGGCTCAATTGTCCAAATTTTTAGATGCTTTATAAATTATTATTATGGTGCCAAGTGCCAACAATAATTTTATCTTTTGAATACAATAGTTTAAGGTGTTGTATGCATTATAAGATAAACTTAATGCAGGGACTGGTCGTGAGCTCGCGTAAAGATTCCCTTCAACAGTTTAAGCAACCATGGGCTCATGATCATGAACCGGTTACAGGACTCTTGGAAGCTGTAAAGGTATATGAGTATATCTTCATATAACATTTTTCTTTTCGTTTTTGGCCGCAATACCACTCCTTATGAAACGCTAATAAAAGGTTGTTTACGTTAACACAGGCAATCAAACCAACAATATTAATAGGAACATCGGGAGTCGGGAAACAGTTTACAAAAGAAGTTATCGAGGCAATGTCATCTATCAATGCGGTTAGTTATCTCTTTCTATCTCGCTTTGACACAATTAAGATTTTGTACATGTGACCTCGTAATTACGACAGGGTTGATTATGTTTTATCTCTAGTGGGTCACACGGGTATAATGGGAAAGAAAAACCCGGAATGAAACGGGCCGAACATGTCTCAAACGAGTTAAAAGTCATCGAAAGTGCATTTGTAGACCACAAAATCATTTTATTCATAAGCTTACATTATTATTGAGATAATTTAATCTTTTAATCATCTTTGACATACTGGTTAGTTAAGGAAAAAACACTAAACAATACGTTTTCGTACCTAAAAGTTACATGTTTTGACACATTACCCACCGGCCCATTTTACTTACATGTAGACATTTTACATAATATTCACAAGATTTAATATGATGGGTTGGCATGTAGAAACCTCTCATAATGGCGCTCTCTAATCCAACGTCACAATCTGAGTGTACTGCTGAAGAAGCTTATACATGGAGCAATGTAAGTTACACACCGTTCTCCATTCTTCGTCACGTGCAAACATCATGTATACGAACTGTTGTATGAAAAGTCCCTAGCAACTAGGATGTGAATACTTTCAGGAAATGACTAAAATATATGTAGGGTCATGCAATCTTTGCTAGTGGAAGCCCATTTGACCCGGTCATATATGATGGCAAAGAGTTCGTGCCTGGACAGGTTTAGCCTTTACTCGAGAAATGACTTAAATAATTTCACATAGTGGTGCTCATTTTTCCTGTTTCAAATGTAGGCAAACAATGCTTACATATTTCCTGGATTTGGTTTAGGATTGATCATGTGTGGTGCGATCCGAGTGCATGATGAGTTTCTTTTGGCAGCAGGTAAAGGCAAAATTACAGTTCATAATCCACATGACGTTACTTACATGCAGCTTTATTTCACTTTATGGGTCCCATCTCCACTTAGGTAGGACGCGTAAAACTAAAAAAGACACGTCACTAAAAATAATACCTACCTTACATCTCTAGTTTTATACTGGTGGGGTGGGGTTTAAAATTCTTTTTTCTTCAACAAACAAACATCCACGATTATCAAACAAGGCCGGTGGAAATGAAATAAAAAGCAATGAGTCTTTACGGGTCAAATGGGTAAATGCAAAAAACTAATCAGGATGAGCAGTAGGTCATAACAGTTTAGAGTATGCTAGCCAACCTGACCCAACTCATTTCAGTTTTGACCCATTATCCAACCTGTTAGTTATGTATGTAATAGTCTTTATTGACTGTTACATTATTCAAACATATAGCTGAAGCTTTAGCATCACAAGTGACCGAAGAAGACTACGCCAAGGGTATTATCTATCCTCGGTTTAAGAATATTAGAAAGATTTCAGCGACTATTGCGGCCAAGGTGGCTTCAAGAGCATATGAATATGGTAAGTGTTATAAAATCTTAAAATCATTTTGTGTTGTGAAGTTCTCACTCATAACATTCATTGTGTTTTTAGGTTTGGCATCTCACCTCCCCCGTCCCAGCGATCTAGTTAAATTCGCGGAGAGTTGCATGTACTCTCCGAAATACCGCAACTATCGTTAATTCTTTAGTTTAAATGTGTTTGACTAGTAGTGGTTTTTATTACTTTAAAGGTTATACGTTGTGTGATTCAAGTATTGTATTACATTGATTGTACAAAGTCTTGTATTGATTACTTAATTTTATGCTCAAAAACAATCATATAAACCTGTAGTTTTATGTGATAACCTGTAGGTTTTATGTGATCTTAGAGCATTAGAGCCTCTATATCCTTGCTTTCTATGTAATACAAAAGGGAAAAAACAGAGAGGAAACGACTAAAAATAGAAAATATATCTATATTATATACAATGCATGAGAGAAAGACCATTTTAACATACCCAAAAGTTAAAGAAACTAGTTGATTTTACGCCCGCACGTTGCGGCGGGGATCTAATGTCTGCAAAACGCGTGTCGGCAACGGCAAGTAGATACAAATATCAAAACATAAATAAAAATGACGTGGTAATGATAGTCACTTCGTCATAAAAAAACGATTTTAAATAATCTAATATATAATAATAGGACCCACACGTCCTACATGTTGGAAATTCGGTTGTTTTCAGTTTGCTAACACGTTAAAAATTTGGATGAGCTCGGTAGCGGTAACGGCACCGAAAGTACCGATCCGGAAAATCATCGAAATTAGATACTGGCACCGAAAATGCTCGTACCATACGGTATGATATTTGAAGGTAAAAATCAATAAATACAGGTATGGTTGTTTTGGTAAAAAATTATCGAAACAATTAAGTGATCAAATTAGTTTGTGAGGTAGTGTGCTAGTAGTAATGCTTGTGAAAAATAAGTTGGTTTGTTAGTTTGCAAAAACAGTTTCAGGATATAGTCTCAGGATATGAAACTATATCAACAATCAAACAATGAGCTGAAAAAGAAAAAAATGGACACAGGATATACGAGGAAAGCCCTTGATTAATATAGATCTCCGGCATAAAACCCCGGGAGCTGACAATCGCCGGCTGCCTTGTTCTTCTTATTACTTCAATGTTCAGGATACAGTGCAGGATAAGGCTCAGATTGATGCTAAGTGGTACAACGATTACAGGTGTTGAGTGTTAGTGCGTAATAGCAAGAAAAAGAAGTGTGAGTTCGAGAGCAGAGAGTGTGAAGTGTGTGTTCCTACGATCTGGCCTTCTATTTATAGTTACAAGTATTAAACAAACTCTCCTATAAACTAGGGATACTAGGAATATTCCCTTTTGAACGTTAGAGACATATTCTCCCGTCTTCAATGTCCATTTTCCAACTGATTAGAGCGAGTCTTCAGGAGAATGAGTCCACATGAACGTTATGAGCCTGCAGCCATGACCTGCACGTGAATAATTAGTAACTGCCAGGATACTGCATTAGGATGTTATCAATATCCTGATCCGGTATCCTGATCATAATCAGAAATAATAAAGTCAGTATATAATTCCAGGATATGGGTTCAGAAAACCACCCATAACAATTGTCCCCAAAATATATCGGTTAGAATTCCCAAATTCAAACGGATATATTTTAAACTCTACGCGTCGATCGAGGCAATTAAAACGATAGGACGGTTGATGTGACAATGTGCAATTCCCCAAGCGAAAATCACTCAACACCCCCTATCTTTGGCCTATATCTTCTCAACTTCTTTTCATACTCATCACCATAATCCGAGAACATTCAGGTATTTTCTCTCAATTTTCTTCTCTATTTTTCTCTGTAACACCCCATTGTTCCCTTATGGCTAGTCGAACACGATCACACACGGCCGACTCTATTCCAACCTTTGAAGATCAGCACCTTCTCAAAGAACCTAAAAAAGAAGTATGTTCCTTCGATAATGCTGATATCGCCGCTTTAAAAGCCTCTAGTGCCTTTCCCGCCGGAGCGATCATACGACCGTTCGACCAGAACATCTGATCGGACGTGTCTTCCGATACAAGTACTGGTGGCCGGGCATGAAGAAAGATATCGCTCTCTATGTTTCAAGATGCCTGACTTGCTCGAAAGTCAAGGCCGAGCACCAAAGACCCTCTGGCTTACTCGTCCAACCCAAGATTCCCATGTGGAAATGGGAGAGTATAGCCATGGACTTCATAACGAAACTCCCGCGTACCATCTCAGATCACGATAGCATCTGGGTTGTTGTTGACCGTTTGACTAAATCTGCTCATTTTCTGCCAATTCGAGAAGACTACAAGGTAGAAAAATTAGCCCGAATCTACACCAACGAGATCATTTGACGACATGGGACGCCTCGCGACATCATCTCTGACCGCGATGGTCGGTTTACCTCGCGTCTTTGGGAAACGTTTCAATCTGCTCTCGGTATTACGCTTAATCTAAGTACTGCAATTCATCCCCAAACCGACGGTCAGATTGAAAGAACGATTCGTACCCTTGAAGACATGCTCCGTTCGTGTGTCATAGATTTCGGTGGTAATTGGGACGCATACTTACCTTTATTCGAATTCTCGTACAACAACAGTTATCATTCTAGTATACAAATGGCACCATTTGAGGCATTGTACGGAAGAAAATGTCGATCGCCAATTGTGTGGCATGAGATCGGAGATGCGCAGCTAACCGGTCCTGAGCTACTGCAAGAAGCGACTGACAAAATCCTCCAAATTCGAGACAACCTGCTGAAAGCTCGGAGTCGTCAGAAAAGTTACGCCGATAGACGACGCAAGCCCCGTGAATATGACGTTGGTGAGCATGTACTCCTAAAGGTGTCACATTGGAAGGGTGTGGTCAGATTCGGAAAGAGAGGAAAGCTCGTGCCTTGATATGTTGGACCCTTTAAGATTCTGGAAAAGGATAGGAAAAGTGGCCTACATACTCGAACTACCAGAGGAACTTAACAACGTTCACCCGACTTTCCATGTATCGAACCTCAGAAAGTGCCTGGCTGAGCATGATTTACAAGTTCCTTTAGAGGATCTTCAAGTAAACGAAACACTACACTTCATGGAGAAGCCTGTCGAAATCATGGACCGAGAAACCAAACAGCTTAGGCGCTCACGCATACCCATTGTGAAGGCCCGACGGGAAGGCAAACGAGGCGCAGAGTTCACCTGGGAACTCGAAAGCGACATGAAGGCGAAGTACCCGCAGTTGTTTGTTACAGCTAAACCCTAATTTCGGGACCCTTAAGTAGGGGAGGCTGTAACACCCCGTGTTTCGAAAGTCAAAGTCAAAGTCAAGATTGAAATCAAAGGAAGAAAAGATTGCTAATTGCGATCTGTCACTCCTTGCTCAACTCCTGTTCTGACTTCTTTGACTTGTAGATAATCTACTTATTTTGTCTCATTAGTTGTATTATGAGGAGTACTTGTTAATAATCGGGATTTATCGCTATTTACCGCTTGGTTTAATCGCTTTATCGCTTATCGCATCGCAATCGCATTCGCGCTTTGAATTATAGATTCTGAATATTGTTTTACGTGTGTGTGTTACTTGCGCATGTTTACTTATGTTTTGTGGTGATTAATCAAAACGCAATCGAAACTCTATCGCAACTGCTAAACGCAAGTTAATTATAGTGATTTTATGTTAGATATAGTAGTTGGGATTAATTGTATAACTAATGGGTGATTCTATCGCACCGCTCATTCGAAATGCATCACAAAACCCAACGCACGAAACGAAACGCGAAACTCGAATCGTCGGAGCCACTCGACCGATTACCACCCGATTGGATAGTTATCCGATCGGTGATCCACTCGATCCCTTGCACTTTCCTTTTTGGGAAACCCTATAAATACCCTCACTTATCACATCACTTGATGTGACAGCTCCCACTCGATCCAGCCGCACTCAAGCTCTTCTTTCTCTCGATTTCACGCGAATCTTGTAAGTTTTCAACCTAAATCTTGTACTTCTATGATCTACACGCACTCCTTCACCTTTCTATCTTTTGAATCTTAACTTTTAACCGTGAAATCAGCGGATTTGAGGTGTTCTAGGGTGATGTCATCATGGAGTTCTTATGAACTTCATGTTTTGGCTTCAATCCACCAAGAACAACTTAGATCTGGACGATTTCCACATGAATAAACAAAGATCTTGCATAGATCTGAACATGTTCATGGTGAAAAGGATTGAAAGATGGTTTTCTAACTTTCTTTCAACTCTTTTACACTCAATGCACTCAAAACCGATAGAATCGGAGCTCGTTATGATCTTCTACTCCTTCTTAGTGATGTATCGGCTCGAGATCTGAACCCTATCAAAGAGACTACCGATTCCGGGTTAAATATAAATGACCGTCTCGAACAGTTGGCTAAATCGGACTAGGGTGATTCCTGTCCGGTCGAGTCACTTGGGTCAAGATGGGGTTTCTGTTGTTTAGCACGGTATCACACTGTCTCGATCAAAACTACAAAACTTTCAAAAACAAACAAGTGTCAAGACGATCAGGTAGTTGGGATAGATTGCCGTCCGATCGGATTACCGTTCGATCGAACAGCCACCCGATCGGACTGCACTTGGTTCCAACACTTAACAATTTTCAACATGTTCAATGTTCATCAGTAACCAACGGATTGCCACCCGATCGGATTGCCATCCGATCGAGTGACAACCCTGCTGTGAACTTGTTCACACTAAGTGTCCTACCAATCGGATATTTCCCGATCGAGCCGCCGTTCGATCGATCGACCTGAAGGGTAGAGATACTTCTCTGTTTTCAAAATGCTACAACGAAAACTTCAAAGGACAAACCATCATACACAAACACATCCTTACCAAATGAGGTGACAACCCAATCGAATGGTCACCCGATTGGATGACCATCCGAACGATCGACCGGCCATCCGATCGGATTGCCATCCGATCGGATTACCATCCGACACTTGGTATATTGCATCATTCTATGCGCCGCTTATCGTTTATGCTCTCTTTAACTGTTCAGGCTAATCTCTCTCAGCGTTCCCTTCAATCCAAGGCTGTGTTTATTTATTAAACACAATCTGTGAGTATACTCGAACCCTTTTTGCTTTATGCACTTTTGGGGTGTTACATACATTACTTATTCTAAATCACAATCTACACACAACGCAAACACTATTTATATGCTAATCGTTCTCGCATGTTATGTGTTATTCGATGAATGCTTGTATGTTATGTTAACACAGTGATTGTTGCCTGACACCTTAGCAACGATAGTACTGTAGTTTGGACTCAGCACCTGTCGTGGACAGGGGTTGCTAAGGGCTTTACTTCATGTGTCCCAGTGGGGATATGTGTTGCTCATTCTACAACTCGCAGTCACGTCTGTGCATATTTCTCTGTTGATAACCTACTTGCCTTCACTTTGTACATGTTACATGTTGATTATTGCTAAACTATTTCGAACTCTATTACTATTATCAAACTTATATGCTCACCTTTACATTATGTGTATTGACCCATATTTTAACGTATGTGACAGGTGGTTAGGATTATATCTGCTAGGATGCTTGCAATGTGGAATCAAGTTAGGAAGAGTCCAGAAACAAACAAACAATTTATCTATATTTGAGTTGTAGAAACAAAATTATTTGTCTTTGATTTGTCTGTAATAACTATGCTACTTGTTATGTCATGGTATGGGACTGATGCTTAAATAATTGGTAAACGTAGTTGTTATGGAAACTCCTGGACAATCTGTTTCGCTCAGTGCCGTGCCCCGATGTTTCCGTCATCGGTTGGGGTGTGACAGATTGGTATCAGAGCCATAACTATAGGGAATTAGGCAAGACTCGACCTAGTTCGGGTCGATGTCTTAGAAACGACCTAGTCTATAGTCTAAGTACCAACAGACCGACTTGTGCGAACCCGTTAGGGGTTCCGTACGAGCTTATTGCTATTTCTCGATCGCCTCGCACTCATGCTATACTATCACAACTGCCTTTCCTAAGGCAGCCGCACTGCACTGTTTTCAAAAATGGACGAGTGATTAGATCGAGATTAGGTGTGAAAATCGCAAACTCTCGATTAAATCGCTGGTTCGACCCGCACTTTACTATAAAACACGAGAATTTGCGTTGAAACAGGAGTGAAATCCGTACCTTAACGCAGATTTTCTTCTCTATTTTATCAAAACAGGGACTAAGCTGTTAAGTCAGGGGTGAAACCCGAACCTTGATGACTTGTTCCGCCTCTATCTTTGGTTTTACAAAACTCTCACCAAAGTCTCGACGGACTCCAACGACTTGAAGTCACACTGTAACTCGAAGGATGCGTGCCATTCGCCTAGATCGAGGCGAGAGCATAGTACCGAAAGACAAAGTGTGTACCAAAAGTCCTTGTGAATAGTCAAATCACTTTGGGTAGTCGATGTCTATCTAGCCTTAGACAATCAATTTTCGATTTCAAACTCGCAATCGCCGATTTTATGTGTTTTGATTCTGAGCCCGCAACTGCTGACTCTGATATTTGCCGATTTTATGCAAGCTTTTATGTGTTTTATGTGGTCTTATCTGTTTATATGTTCCGATTTTGGTGATTTATACTCTTTCCGCTTATCGCTTCGATCGACACACACAAAAGGCAAAGCACACCTATCTCAACACGCTAACAAATCATTGTTGCTTATGGATGATTGCATGCAATGTTGCTCGCTTATGCTATAATACGCGTTGTGTACTCGCAATCGCTAATCTCGACTGCGTGCGACCTTGAATGATAGGTTTCTGTATTTTGACTGCTTCCATGTGCTTCTATGTGCTCTAGGTGCCTCACATGCCTATGTGTTTATGTGTTATGTGATTTTGTGATTATGTGCTTGTATGGTAGACGTGTTCCTGTGCTTTATGTGAGGTATCTTTTGGTGTTTCGCTAGACTATGATAGGCTTAATCGAAATAGCGTTTTGAATCCTATGGCGCTGTCTATTGCAGACAATGTCGTCATTTGGACCATTTCACTCCCGCACTGCTCGCCACAACCATGATGACAAGCGCATCGCCGCCATCATCTCGAAGCAGATGGCAAAAGTCATTCCCCAGATTTTTAGTGAGCTGAATGAAAATGCTAGCAAGTCGTCTGAAGAATCCCGAACTGATGCTCCTAAAGCTGCTTTCAACTTCAAGCAGTTCAAAGCCTACGACCCGAAGGAATTTACTGGCGAAGATGGCCCTACGGCTATGTTTCAATGGTTTGATTCCATCGAAGTCACCCTACGCCAGAGTGGTTTTCCTGACAATCTCCGTACTCTGAACGCTACTGGCGTCTTCCAGTCCCGCGCCTTAGACTGGTGGACGGCCGAGAGAAACAAACGCGGAAATGACGCAGCTTACGAGCTGACGTGGGATGAGTTGAAGGACATTATGATGCAAGAGTTCTGCCCTCCCCACGAACGCCAAAAGCTGGAGGACGAATTC
This sequence comes from Helianthus annuus, assembly GCF_002127325.2. NCBI lineage: Eukaryota > Viridiplantae > Streptophyta > Magnoliopsida > Asterales > Asteraceae > Helianthus > Helianthus annuus. The sequence continues at coordinate 153,350,320 of NC_035440.2, forward strand.
TGGCATATCAAGCAGAAAGATGGAGACAACGCCGGTTTGACTGCTCGCTTCAAGCAGTTGAGTATAATCTGTCCGGATCAAGTTAAGACGCCCGAGATCACCATCAAGAAATACATCCGTGCTCTGCCGGATTGTGTTGCTGATTTCGTCCAAGCTGCCAAGACAACGACCATCGAGGAGACCTTTCTACTTGCCGCTGAAATCAACGATAAGCGAGTCAAGGCTGGTATTTGGGACAAAGCCTCGAAGAATCTGCATCAAGCTACAACTGCCGTCACCGCTGAAACTGCCGCTGCTCCTCAATCATCAAAGTCCTCTCGTCGTAAGAGGAAGAGCAACAACAAAAACTGTGCTATCACCACCGCTGCCCCGCTTCAAGCCGTACCGGCTTAGCAGCAACCTCAACACCGACAAACTGTAGCACTAGTTACATATGCACCGCCGGCAAAGCGTGCATATACTGGACCTCACCCTGCTTGCCCAACATGTACTTATCATCATCCGATGGGTATTGTTTGCAGATACTGCGCACACTGCAACCTGTACGGCCACTTCACCGCAAACTGCCATACTGATCCTCGTCAGACTACAGCTCCAGCTCCTGCTCAGCAAGCTCTTCTTACCGCCCCTCAGGGTCAACAACAACCAGCTCCTGCAATCGCTGCTCATGCTCTAGCTTGTTTCGCGTGTGGTGATCCCAACCACTTCGCGAACATGTGTCCCAACAGGGTAGTTAAACAAGAGCCATGGCAGCAGCAGCCCCAGCAGCAACAACAACAACAACAACAACAACAACAACAAGCAGCACGCGGACGAACTTTCAACATCAACGTCCGTCAAGCTCAAGCCGACAACAATGTGGTCAATGGTACGTTCCTTGTGAATGGTATATATGCTTCGTGTTTGTTTGATACTGGAGCCGATAACTGTTTTGTGTCGTTAGAATTCAAAAAGCTCCTTAACCGTAAGCGCACCTGATGCGTGTGTGGTGTGATATATTTTTAAGTATGTTTTTAGCCCTTTTTACCACATTAGTCAAGTTTTAAATTTATAAAACACGATATTTACTAACACCAAACACACATATGGGCAAGTGCACCCATCGTGAGCGTAGTATAGTATTGGTAAGATACCGAGGTCGTCCAAGGACACAAAAGCTTTTAATATCGGTTTATCCTCAACGTCTAATCAAATCAAAAGTTTAGAAAAAGGTTTTTAAACTAGAAAATAGAAACTAAAAATACTGAAAATAAAAATAAAAATAAAAATAGATAGACAAGATGAATCACTTGGATCCGACTCGCCTTTAGTGTAACCTTTGATTATTTCCGCACTTTTGCACTTTTTAAGAGATTATCTTAGTTATTGTAGTAGGCCCCTCTTTTGAAGGTGACGTTACCCTCAACCCAGTAGTTTGAGTCAGCAAGGATACAATCCTAAAGGGTTGGATTATTGAAAGATAACTAATTAAGTTATTAATGCGTAATGTGGTAGGCCCCTCTTTTGAAGGTGACGTTACCCTCGGCTAAGTAGTTTGAGTCAGCAGGGATACAATCCTAAGTAGCCGGGTTAATATATTAATAGTAGTTTACATATGAGGGGATCAAGAAATTCGGACCCCCGCCATCCAATACCAGTGGGTAATGAAGGAGATCCTACTAAGCTACACCCAGGTCCTTGCAGGATCTATACACTGAACAAGGCAAGACGCTTACCAAACCATTCCCTTAACTCCTGACCGGGTAGCCAACATATCTCCATATAGACCGTGGAGATATGAATGGTGTAAATCTTTTATTTTATATAGACAGTAAAATAACGCCAAGACACCACGGACAAATGATAAGGAAGTTTCACCTTCAACATAAGAAACTAGTTATTAAAGTCATTAATACATAACCAAATAAAAAGTGCGAAAAGATTAAAAATAAAAAGTATTACACTAAATGCTTGTCTTCACCAAGTGATGTAAGAGACTTAGGCAAACATGGCCTTTGATTGTCAAGAACTCTTACTATCAATCTTGGATCCCGAGACTACTACACACACTCTATGATGGATGATGGTGGTGGATGTGGGTTGTGATGGTTGTGGTGGGTGGGTGAAGTGTGAGAGAGGTGGTTTGCCAATGGATGATTTGCAAGTGAGCCAAGCACCCCTATTTATAGCCTTCACAGAAGCCCAGAAACGGCCCCGTGTCCATTGGGCACGGCCCCGTGTCCACCCATCTTCTCTTTCTTCATTAAATGCAGTTTGTCTGCATTAGTTGACTGATGTGCGTGTAGGGTAATATATTTTTGGTATATATTTTAAGCCCTTTTTACACTTTTTAGCCAAGTTTTAAATTTATAAAACTCGATATTTACTAACACTAAACACACATATGGGCAAGTGCACCCATCGTGGACGTAGTATAGTGTTGGTAAGATACCGAGGTCGTCCAAGGACACAAGAGCTTTTAGTACCGGTTTATCCTCAACGTCTAATCAAATCAAAATGTTAGAAAAGATTTTTAAACTAAGAAAATAAAACTAACTAAATGTTGAAAAGTAAAATAAAAATAAAAAACAGATAGACAAGATGAATCACTTGGATCCGACTCGTGTATTAGTATAACCTTTGATTATTTTCGCACTTTTGCACTTGTTTAGGAGATTATCTTAGTTATTGTAGTAGGCCCCTCTTTTGAAGGCGACGTTACCCTCAACCCAGTAGTTTGAGTCAGCAAGGATACAATCCTAAAGGGTCGGATTATTGAAAGATAATGAATTAAGTTACTAATGCAAATTATGGTAGGCCCCTCTTTTGGAGGTGACATTACCCTCGACTAAGTAGTCTGAGTCAGCAGGGATACTGTCCTAAATAGCCGGGTTAATATATTAATAGTATTTAACTTATGAGGGGGCCAAAGAGTTTGGATCCCCGCCATCCAATACCTTTGGGTATTGAAGGAGATCCTACTAAATTTGACCCAGGTCCCTTGCAGGACCTCTAAACGCTGAACAAGGGCAAGACCCTTACCAAACCGTTCCCTTAACCCCCCGACCAGGTAGCAAACATACCTCCATATAGACCGTGGAGATATGAATGGTGAAAATCTTTTATTTTATATAGACAGTAAAATAATGCCAAGACACCACGGACAAACGATAAGGAAAAGTCACCTTCAACATAAGCAACTAGTTATTAAAGTCATTAATACAAAACCAAATAAAAAGTGCAAAAGATTAAAAATAAAAAGTATTATACTAAACACTTGTCTTCACCAAGTGATGTAAGAGACTTAGGCAAACATGGCCTTGATTGTCAAGAACTCTTACGATCAATCTTGGATCCCGAGACGACTCACACACTTTATGGTGGACAATGGATGATGGTGGTGGATGATGGTGTTGTGATGGTGGTGGGTGGTGGATGAAGTGTGAGAGAGGTGGTGTGCCAAGGGATGAGTTGCAATGAAGCCAAGCACTCTTATTTATAGGCTGAACAGAGGCCTGGGCACAGCCCCGTGCCTGTCTGACACTATCTCTCCTCATTAATTGTAATTCGCAATTACAATTAATGCGCCTGCAGTACTTTGGGCATGCCCCCGTGTTCACTGGGCACGCCCCCGTGGTGAGCAATAGAAGCTTCTACAGGTTTGTCTTTTCTGCTGCTTCTTGGGCACGGCCTCATGCTCGCTGAGCACGGGGCGTGTTCAGTCTTCTGCCTTCTCTGTTTTGCTTGGAAGGATGCTGTCGAGGGGTCGGGCAATCCACTTTTGTTCCTTTTCTTGTATTTATGTTAGATTTAGCTGCCTTTTTGCTTCTTTTGTTAATTTGAGCTCATTTAATCTAGAAAATACAAAAGGAAGACAAAAACACACTTTTTCCAACATTAGTACTTAAAAAGGGTTAGTTTTATGCCTCATTTGATGTAATTTATATGTTGCATTTTGCACACATCATTGACCACGCTCCGTGTCCGCTGGGCACGGCTCCGTGTGCAGAAGCGTATCTGTACTATCAAGATTTGCTTGGATTCTGCGAATCTTTGCGTTGACCACGGCCCCGTGTCCGGTGGACACGCCCCCGTTTTGGGTGATAGAAGCTTCTACAACTTTGTCTTTTCTGCAGACACTTGGGCACGCCCCCGTGCTCATTGAGCACGGGGCATGTTCAGCCTCCTGTTCTCTTGTTTTTGCTTGGGAAGATGCTGTCGAGGGGTCGGGAATGCCACGTTTATTCCTTTTCTTGTATTATTGTTAGATTTGGCTGCATTTTTGCTTCTTTTGTTCATTTGAGCTCATTTAATCCTGAAAATACAAAAGGAAGACAAAAGCACACTTTTTCCAACATTAGTACTAAAAAGGGGTTAGTTTTATGCCTCATTTGATGTAATTTATATGTTGCATTTTACACACATCAAAGACCCCCACACTTGAATCTTTGCTTGTTCTCAAGCAAAACTCTTTATAATGTGGCTTACACTCCCAAATGGAATGGGTAGAAGAGAAGGTTTTTGGGCTTGTCATAGAGTGTCGGGATTCCAAGATCTTTATTAGGCTTTATTTTTATGTTATTTACAATCCTATTCATTATGATTTATTTAGAACATTTACATAAGAGAAATTATTTATTTGGGCATAACATGCCTCTTTAAAATTCCATTTATATACAAGTTCACATACCTCACGGGAGATCACTCAACACTCGGCCGAAGATGTATTTGTGAAACACTCGAGACCGGCATGGAACTTACTTCTACCATATGTTTGCCAAGCAATCAATCCTTCTCCTTTTTAACTATAAACCTTTGTAGATATCAAGAGGACTTTGGGGAAGGGTTAGGCTTGGGTTAAAGGTAGGTGGTTGGGTTAGTGGTTAGTAGAAAAGGGCGAAAGGCGTAAAAAGCGTCGGTTTTCGTAAAACACTTTGTTTTCGTGACTTTTTATTTAATGAAGCATCATTCAAACAAGCCTTCTTTTGATGAGCTTTGTTTGTTTATTACTAACTTCATTTTTCTTTTCTTCTCTCTCTCTCTCTCTCTCTCTCTCTATATATATATATATATATATATATATATAAATATTTTGTTTTGATAAGGAAATGCCACATGAAAAACCGAGCTTTGTTACTAAAATAAAGGGTTTAAAATGAAAAAGGGTTTTGGTGGGTAAAGGGTGTTTGTTTTGGGTTTAGAAATGAAAGGGTTTAGGCTCAAAGGGGTTAACTAGGGAGATTTTGGGTAGGTGGTAAAAAAAAGAAAAAAAAGAAAAATAATGGTGTAGAAAAAAAAAAGGGTTAGTGCTAATGCCTCCATTATTTACTTACTCGGGTTTAAGTTGGTAAGGACCGGGAATGTATCGTCGTGGAAAGTTCTAGAGTCGTAAGAAACCGAGCGGCTATTCACACAAGAAACGAAAAATGAGCATTTAGTTTAAAGATGTATATTTGTATGCTCAATAAAGGCTCAAAACTCACTTTTTGTGGGAATGGGTTTTTATGTGATCAAGTATATATAATCAAATTTTAACTAGATTTGTCATGCCTTTTCATAATTTTCTTATGTTGGTTCTTTTAATCACGACGCTATCGGTTGTAAATTTGTAAAGATAAACCTTTTTAGAACTTGTTGTTCCCAATTTAAACCAAGACAAGTAAAAAAATGAAAGATTTTTGAAAAAATTTGGGGTGTTTAGCGGTTCCAATAGAGTTTTGTGTAAGGCTTGTAGTTAGGACTTGCAAAATTCAAGGTTTTAGCATCCCCCCACACTTAAATTACACATTGTCCTCAATGTGTCTCAAAAATAAGTTTTTAGGTTGACTGAATGTATAAAAGGTGTGAAAAAGCAAAAATTTATGTTACTGGGCGTCTGGACACGGCCCCGTGGTGTCCGGGCACGGCCCCGTGTTCAGATTGCCAGTAACAGAAAACAAAATAAAGTAACAGAAGGCTGGACACGGGGGCGTGTTCAGTGAGCACGCCCCGTGTCCAGGTACCTGAACTGGGCATTTTTCTGCAGGTGGTTGAGCACGGGCCGTGTTGGCTGGGCACGACCCCGTGCTGAACTTGCTGTAATGAAGAAGAATTGTCGGGTGGCTCTATTTTTGTGCATGGGGTGTTGGTTCAAATTTCCCTTGGTATCCTTCACCATCCCGAGTGTGTTTATTCCTGAGAATTAAAACTAAACTAGAAAGTAATAAAGGTTAATCTAAACTAAAGCTAAGGATAGTTCCGCGGAATGCCTCCGTGGTGCGCCATGTTTATAAGGGTCCTTGGCTAGACCCAAAGCCACTCATATGTTGCTCAAGCGGGATGGGTTGCATCCCATGTTGCACCGTCGGAGAGAATCATCCAAACTTGAGTCTATGACTTTCATGTAGTTGACCGGGTCATCTTCAATTCTTTTCCCGACCCCAAACTTCATTTCCTTGTCCCCAACCTTTAATGTTAGTGTTCCCCCATTCATGTCTACCACTGCGTGGGCCGTTGCTAGGAATGGCCTCCCTAAGATGAGTGGTACTTCGGTGTCTTCTTCCATATCTAGTATGACAAAGTCGGTTGGGAAGACAAAGTCTTCGACTTTAACTAACAGATTTTCAGCGACACCTTGTGGGTACTTGACGGACCTATCGGCGAGTTGGATACTCATTTTCGTAGGGCTTGTTTTTCCTAATCCGAGTTGGTCAAACATTGATGCGAGCATGAGGTTGATGCTAGCCCCAAGATCAGCTAGTGCATTGCGTATGGGTGAGTCCCCAATGGAACAGGGAATGGTGAAGCTTCCGGGATCGATCTTCTTTTGTGGGAGCTTGTTGACTAATAAGGCGGAGCATTCTTCACTTAAATTAACTAATTGCAAGGATTCAATTTTCCTTTTGTGAGTGAGAAAGTCCCTCATGAATTTTGAATATTTAGGTATTTGGGTTAGGACTTCTACAAAGGGAATATTGACATGCAATTGTTTTAGTAAGTTTATGAATTTAGTGAATTGCTCATCGGTCTTTTGGCGAATTAGCCGACCGGGATAGGGTACCGGAGGATTCTTTGGTGGCTCTTGATTAGGCGTAAGAGTTGTCTCCTTTTGTGGTGTAGATGAAGATGTGGCCTGGCTTGGTGGACTCTTTTCAGTTGTGGGAAGCTGAGCTTCCTCGGGACCAACAGTACGATTTCTCAACGTGATGAGATGTACTTGTGCCTTCGGGTTTGTTTCGGTATTGCTAGGTAACGCGCCTTGTGGTCTCTCGTAGAAATTTTGAGCTAGTTGGTTTAATTGTTTTTCAATGTTTTGAATACTAGCTTGTTGGTTTCTAAAGTTTGATTCCAATTGTTGAAATCATTTCGAGTTTTTCTTATCGGAATCAGAGATGAGGTGTGAGACAGTGTCTTCAAGCCTTTCTCGTCCACCTTGTTGTTGAGAGAAATTTTGTGACTCATTGCGTGGTTGTTGAAAGTTTTTCTTTGGTTCTGATTTTGTTGGTTACTACTATTGCTAGGTTCTCTCCAACCAAGGCTAGGGTGGCTACGCCATCCTTGGTTGTAGGTACATGTCGGAGGACCCGACGGCCTAGGTCTATTATCAATGTAGTTTACCGTTTCCGTTTGATTATCTATTTCTTTCATACAACTCCAATTTTCATGTGGCCCACCACACCCTTCACAAGCCATAACCGAGGCTGTTTTTGTCATTTCTAACTTTTTGTTTTTTGAAGAAAGGGCCTCGATTTGGGCTTGTAAAGAAGTGCTTTCATCAACCTTATGGGTGCCCGGGGCAATAGATTTATTGCCTCGGGGAGTGTGCCATTGAAAATTGTTTTGAGCAATTTCCTCAATTTGATTATAAATTTCATTTGGGCGACGATTACCTAAAAGTCCCCTGGAGCTAGAGTCAAGTGTTTGTCTTGTGTGTGGCAACAACCCATTAAAGAAGGTGGATACTTGTTGCCATACCGCAAGACCATGATGAGGACACTTTCTCAGTAGCTCCTTGAACCTTTCCCAAGTTTTATACAAGGATTCCCCATCCTCTTGTGAGTATGTATTAATTTCAGTCATTAATTTAGCCGTTTTAGCAGGGGGAAATACATATATAGAAACTTTTGAGCCAGTTCATCCCAGGTGTTTACCGAGCCAACTGGGAGGGTATTAAGCCAAGCCTTAGCTCGGTCATTTAGCGAAAATGGAAACATTCGTAGGCGGATGGCGTCATTTGATGCTCCGTTGATCCGAAAAGTATCACATATTTCCAAAAAGTTGGTAATATGTAAATGGGGATCTTCATCCGCAAGCCCGTGGAAGGTTGCGGAGTTTTGAAGCATTTGGATCAAATGCGGCCGTAGTTCGAAGTTATTGGCATCGACATTCGGTGCATTGATAGCAGCGCCAAGATTACCTACGGTGGGCTGTAGGTAATCCATGAGGGTACGTTGGTCCGCCATTGGAAGTAGGTCCCCCGAAACTTTCTCTTGGTTTTTAGCTTTACGTCTTTTTCTTAGAAAGCGTTCAGGTTCGTCTAGAGGTTCTTTTATGTCTCTGCTGGAACTGGAGCTCATACACTACGTAGAGGGTTTTGGTGTGGCGCCTGGGTTCCAAGTCCTGCAATAAAAACAAAAAAGAAAGTTGGTCAGAAGTTTCACCACGGCCCCGTGTTCAAATGAACACGACCCCGTGGTCGGAGTTACAGTGATTGTTTTCCGGATCCCCGTTAGTGGAAAGCTCGACACGACCCCGTGTTGCACCGACAGGGCCCCGTGCTCAACTCTCTATAACTCGGAAAATAAAAACTGCTAGTAACAATGATGGGAACGGCCCGTGTCCGACCAGGCACGACCCCGTGCTCAACTCTGCAGAAGCTGAAAAATTGAGAAAAATCCTAAAAAGAAGAGAAAAATAAGAAAAAACGATTAGGCCGTTGATTTTAAGCTTTCTTAAAATTCTTGTGTTCCCGGCAACGGCGCCAAAAACTTGATGCGTGTGTGGTGTGATATATTTTTAAGTATGTTTTTAGCCCTTTTTACCACATTATTCAAGTTTTAAATTTATAAAACACGATATTTACTAACACCAAACACACATATGGGCAAGTGCACCCATCGTGAGCGTAGTATAGTGTTGGTAAGATACCGAGGTCGTCCAAGGACACAAGAGCTTTTAATACCGGTTTATCCTCAACGTCTAATCAAATCAAAAGTTTAGGAAAAGGTTTTTAAACTAGAAAATAGAAACTAAAAATGCTGAAAATAAAAATAAAAATAAAAATAGATAGACAAGATGAATCACTTGGATCCGACTCGTCTTCAGTGTAACCTTTGATTATTTCTGCACTTTTGCACTTTTTAAGAGATTATCTTAGTTATTGTAGTAGGCCCCTCTTTTGAAGGTGATGTTACCCTCAACCCAGTAGTTTGAGTCAGCAAGGATACAATCCTAAAGGGTTGGATTATTGAATGATAACTAATTAAGTTATTAATGCGTAATGTGGTAGGCCCCTCTTTTGAAGGTGACGTTACCCTCGGCTAAGTAGTTTGAGTCAGCAGGGATATAATCCTAAGTAGCCGGGTTAATATATTAATAGTAGTTTACATATGAGGGGATCAAGAAATTCGGACCCCCGCCATCCAATACCAGTGGGTAATGAAGGAGATCCTACTAAGCTTGACCCAGGTCCTTGCAGGATCTATACACTGAACAAGGCAAGACGCTTACCAAACCATTCCCTTAACTCCTGACCGGGTAGCCAACATATCTCCATATAGACCATGGAGATATGAATGGTGTAAATCTTTTATTTTATATAGACAGTAAAATAACGCCAAGACACCACGGACAAATGATAAGGAAGTTTCACCTTCAACATAAGAAACTAGTTATTAAAGTCATTAATACATAACCAAATAAAAAGTGCGAAAAAATTAAAAATAAAAAGTATTACACTAAATGCTTGTCTTCACCAAGTGATGTAAGAGACTTAGGCAAACATGGCCTTTGATTGTCAAGAACTCTTACTATCAATCTTGGATCCCGAGACTACTATACACACTATGTGATGGATGATGGATAATGGTGGTGTATGTGGGTTGTGATGGTGGTGGTGGGTGGGTGAAGCATGAGAGAGTTGGTTTGCCAAGGGATGATTTGTAAGTGAGCCAAGCACCCCTATTTATAGCCTGCACAGAAGTCCGGACACGGCCCCGTGTCCACCCATCTTCTCTTTCTTCATTAAATGCAGTTTGTCTGCATTAGTTGACCACGCCCCCGTGTCCGCTGGGCACGGCCCCGTGTACAGAAGCGTATCTGTACTATCAAGATTTGCTTGGATTCTACGAATCTTTCCGTTGACTACGGCCCCGTGTCCGGTGGACACGCCCCCGTGTTGGGTGATAAAAGCTTCTACAACTTTGTCTTTTCTGCAGACACTTGGTGTCACACCCTGATTTCCACGTGTATCACCGGTGGGCCCAGTGGGGGATTATCGTGACGTAGTTGGCAACAATATAGTCAAACCACAATATATAAATGCACAGCGGAAGCATAAAGATAAATATTATCCAACCATTTATTGTAATATCGATTGTATCACATATAGTTGAATAGTATCCACAGGAGTAGGGCTGTAAACGAACCGAACGAACACGAACACGGCCTTGTTCGTGTTCGTTCGTTAAGGAAATAAATGTGCTTACGAACGGTTCATGAACACTTACCGAACGAGATTTTATGTTCGTGTTCGTTCATTAAGGAAATGAGCGTGTTCGCGAACGGTTCATGAACACAAACAAACACAAATAAATTTGGTGAACGCGACGAAGGATAAAGATAGATGGCCCAGAGAGTAGCACTCGAACTTGAATCCCTTATTGTGGAACGGAGGCCGATTGTATTCGTGGATGTAAAGAATGAGAAATGAAAGGGAAATGCTGCATAAACAAGGTGAAAGTGGGTTTCCTAGTTTAATTGTTAAGGAAATAAAATAAATAAAAGTTTAATAATATAAAAAGTACAAATAAAATATAAGAAAGTACGAAGATTTTCAATTAAAACACAAACATACGAACATAAACGAACGCAAATCAACTAATGTTCACGAACACCTTACCGAACGTTCACGAACACAATCGAACGAACGAGACCTCTGTTCATGTTCGTTCATTTAACTAATCGAACGAAATTTCTTGTTCATGTTCGTTCGTTTATTAAACGAACGAACATAAACGAACTTCCTGCCGAACGGTTCAGGAACTGTTCGCTGAACGCTCGGTTCGTTTACAGCCCTACACAGGAGGGATCAAAATAAATAAAAATGTTGTTCAACAGATAAGACATCAAGCTTGCGAGACTTCTTAAGATGCTAAGGAGCTATTGCCAGCCGATTACATGTAGTACCTGCACTTAATCTTTTTGGGGAAAATACGTCAGTTTACACTGGTAAATACATTCAACCGACACTTTTGAAAAATGTTTATTTAAAATTGATTTGAATGCACGAGGCACAAACTCTTTTATAACTTGGGAGAATTATTTAAAATTATAATCTTGTGAACGAATTACATGTTCCTTCTTTGCGTTCAGTAGCCCGGATCTAGTCCGGGTTAAAGATCAATAGACACACCACATTGCGTAAAACCGAGGTGGGTAAACCATCGGCTACGTCTTTTAATAATATAGACATAATACCGGGTGTACGCCTACACCCGACTGTCAAGGTCGTGGCCATTTCTTCGAATGATGCCAAGGATATCCGGGACATGGTCATTAACCCCCCAAAGGCTTTTAAGTAACAAGACTGTTTAAATGAGCCGATCAAATTATTCAATTAACCACCTAAGCGACGGAAGATTTGATGCTCAATCAAGCGGTATTTTATATACCGTAACCCAAGCCCGTATAAGGGAAAATAAGTTAAAAGTATTTACCTTTGCAAGTATTGTCCTTAATCGGTTAAATCACAGATCTCTTTTACTGGGGCTCCTATTCTGGAACGAAGGTTTTAAATAACCTATTAGAATCCTAACGGGTCTTTATATTAGCCGTAGCCTAGACCGGTCAGTTTCGAGGGATAGATACGGTTTAATCGCGTGAAAGGCGAAAACCGAGAACGGAATGTAATTCTGACCCAACAAGTTCGGAGACTTGTTTTATATGGGTTTAATATTCACACTCTGGATTTTGGGGTCAAGATAATATGGTTTGCCCCGTTTCGGCTAATTTATGTAAACTAGTTACATAAGCCGAATCGCGCGCGCAATAGGCACAACGGGTATCCGTAGGAGTCCTACACTGTTTTCCTAAGTCAATATACTTTAAAGTGGTTGTGGTATCAGTAGGATACCTTCCATAATGCCCGTAGCGAGTTTTAGTTTATTATACGCCCCGTAGGGGTTTTCCGGTCATTTTAGAGACTTTAAAAGGGATTTCTGAGTTCTACAGGAAACCTGAGTTTCCCGATCAGTTTAATAAGTCTAAAATATCTTATTTATTATTTAAAATCAGTAGCAACTGGAATCGGGTCAAAAGACCTTGTAGAACTCAAGTTTTGGCCGAAAAGGGCATATTCGGTATTTACCGAACCGTAGCCATAACCGCAGGTTATGAGCAGGTTAAAATTAATTAAAAATCTTTAAAAAACCCAAAATATTATTATACTACAGTGGGTAAAAGTTTTGGTGACGAAATCTTGGTTTAGGTAGGCGTTATGCTAATTGCGTCGTTTATTACAAAAGTTTCTTATAAATGCGCTATTTAGCATAACTCCCATTCTAGACCTCGGATTGGCGTGAAACTTTAGGGACATGCTTAGAATTTAGTAAGCAAGGTTATGGTCCCTTCACGTGTCCGAAATACTCGTTTTATTTTAAAAAGGGCGTTACGGTCAACTTTTAAGTAATTAACGGAAATGCATAAAAGACTCGGACAAACAACGAACCGGTCACAGAGGGTGATACCATCACGTGACCTGGTCCTAAGAGAGTCCTAAAGCATATCTACATTGTACTAAAACGGGTCAGAACTGAAGTCAAAGCAAAAGTCAAACTTTTGCGACATTCGGCTCCGAACCGGGTCAATATATCAAATGGCCGAATCAAACGAGCTTAGACAAGTTAATATACTTAATATAATGTTTTATGAGTGTTCAAACAGGTTTCAAACCATCTATATTACAGATTATGCAAGAATCGCAAAAATGGCTTTCTGTTGACTTTTTAAGCATACGTTTGACTCGATATTTGAACTAGTTAGAGTGGTGATCAGGGGGAACCCTTTTAGGGGTTTATTACCCACATAAATACCAACACATAACTACTTTTGATTCGAGATATGACTGAGCCATTGTAGACTAACCTCGAAGTCAAACCGTAATTACGACGGTTTGATTTTTAGCTAAATACTAAGCGAAACTAAACCAAAAAAGGGTTAGACAACTTACAGAAGGTTAGTGCACGACTTAGAATGATAGAGTAAAGCTTGAGAGCTCCAAGAATGATTAGAAGGTGAGTTTTTGAGGTGTGTTCTAATAGTGAACTATGAATGGCCTTTTATAGTGCAAGATGGGCCTTTAGATCATTACAACACTTCCTATAAATGAGTATGGATCAATGGCAGGTGTCCTAAGGTGCTATGGGTCGAGTAGGGGATGCCCATACCTCTGGGAAACCCATTCATATATGTTTTACCGCTTTAAACAGCCAACAGCCAACTTTCTGTCGCTGGGCATCGCTTACGGACCGTATGGCTTGGGCCTTGCGGTCCGTAAACCTGTGGCGGAGACAAGCTTAATCATTCACCCCCTTACGGTCCGTAAGGCAGGACCCTTGCGGTCCGTAAAGGTTGTTTTTAAATCTTTTTCAATCTTTTGTAATGATTATTAAAATCCTTGTAATTAGTAACGAAATCTTTAGTAATTAATAATCTGACCTTTCGGGTTTGAAGGGGTAACTTTGCGATTTGGCCCTCGATTATTTACAACTAAGGGCCCCGTGTTAATTACCCGCACTGTTAAGTCCCCGATTATCTTGTTAATTATTCGGATAGCCTTAACTTTCATTGTTGACGCTTTTAACCCTTCTCGTACGAATTTGATCATAACTTTCTCGTTTTAAAACGGAACTTCGCGGAATTTATATAGTATATTCTAGTGAGCGTATTTTACTGTTACAAAGCCTCAGGTACGTCAAAAGGTCACTCAGAGGTATAATTAAACATGTTGACACAGTTAACTCCTGCAGCTTGTAATCTCTCACTTTCTTCCGCGTTTCGCTCCCGTACGATCCATGATTTATTCGTTTGAAGGTATGAGCATCGTTTAGGGTTACTATACAGTATACTTACCCTTGTTTGACATTTATAACCCTCGAATTTACATACTTTCAAGGTTGGTCAACTTTAGTCCTTTATTTAATATTAAACGCCACTCGTAAACTCAAGACACGTGTCAATACATTATTGGACACAAAATTTCGAGGTGTTACATCCTCACCCCCTTAAAATAAATCTCGACCCGAGATTTACTCAAACAAATAGGGATATTTCTCTTTCATCGTGGATTCAACTTCCCACGTGAATTCGGGACCTCTCCGGGCATCCCATTTAACCTTAACTATCGGTACATGTTTTCTTCGGAGCTTTTTCACCTGTCGGTCTTCAATCGACAAAGGCTTCTCCACAAACTTCAAGCTCTCATCTATATGCACATCTGTGTGTGGGATCACTAATGATTCATCAGCGAAGCACTTCTTTAGATTGCAGATGTGGAACACATTATGAATTCCATTGAGCTCTTCTGGTAAGTTCAATTTATAGGCAACTGACCCGACACGTTCGATAACCTCGAAAGGTCCTATGTATCTCGGGCTCAGTTTACCCTTCTTACCGAAACGCATCACCCCCTTCCAGGGTGATACTTTTAGTAACACTTTTTCACCTACCTCGAAGTGAAAATCCTTACGCTTTGGATCAGCATAGCTTTTCTGTCTATCACGGGCAGCTTTGAGACGTTCCCTAATCTGGACAATCTTGTCCGTTGTCTCGAAAACTATCTCTGGTCCTGATAATTGGACCTCTCCCACTTCCGCCCAACAAACAGGCGATCTACACTTCCTACCGTATAATGCCTCGAAAGGCGCAGCCTTTATGCTGGTATGGTAGCTATTGTTGTAGGAGAATTCGATTAGGGGTAGGTTCTTATCCCAACTACCACCTAAATCGATAGCACATGCTCGCAGCATGTCTTCTAATGTTTGAATAGTACGCTCACTCTGGCCGTCTGTCTGAGGATGGTAAGCCGTACTAAAGTTCAAACGTGTGCCTAAGGATTGTTGGAAACTCTTCCAGAAATGAGACGTGTATCTAGTATCTCGATCAGAGATAATAGACACAGGTATACCATGTAAGGCGACAATCTTATCAACATACAACTGGGCCAATGTATCGGAGCTATAAGTCTCCTTGATGGGTAAGAAATGAGCTGACTTAGTCAGTCGATCGACTATAACCCATATTGTGTCATTTCCTTTGTTCTTTTTTGGTAACTTGGTGATAAAATCCATAGTTACACACTCCCATTTCCATTCAGGAAGTTCAGGCTGTTGTAGCAAGCCAGATGGCTTTTGATGCTCAGCCTTGACTTGCGCACAAGTCAAGCATTTGGCTACATAAGTGGCTACAGACTTTTTCAAGCCTATCCACCAATAGTTTGCCTTTAAATCCTGATACATTTTATCTGCTCCAGGATGGACAGAATATTTGGAACTATGGGCTTCCTGGAGGATAACATCTCGTAGTCCTCCATAAATAGGAACCCATATCCGCCCATTCAATCTCAAAAGTCCATCCTTGTGAAGAGTTAACTGCTCCTCAGTTACTCCTAACCTTTCCTTAGGATAATTAGCTTCTAACACAGCCTCTTGCTGTGCAGCCAATATCCTTTCGATCAAGTTATTCTTGACTTCAATGCTCTTAGCATTGATTCGGATGGGTTTCATCCTTTCTTTCCGGCTCAGGGCATCAGCGACTACATTCGCCTTGCCGGGATGGTATCTGATCTCACAATCATAATCATTCAAGGTTTCCATCCAACGGCGTTGCCTCATGTTTAGCTCCTTCTGATTGAACAGATGTTGAAGGCTTTTGTGATCTGAATAGATCACAAACTTGATTCCGTATAGGTAATGCCTCCACAGTTTTAGTGCGAATACAACGGCACCCAGCTCCAAGTCGTGGGTGGTGTAATTCTTTTCATGCACCTTCAACTGTCTTGAAGCATAGGCAATCACTTTGCCTTTCTGCATGAGCACACACCCCATGCCAGTGTGTGACGCGTCGCAGTAAACTACGAACTCTTCGGTACCTTCTAGTAGCGTCAACACAGGAGCGTTGCTCAGCCTTTGTTTCAAAATATCAAAGGATTCTTGCTGCTTAGGGCCCTAAACAAATTTTTCCTTCTTCTTGGTTAGAGAAGTTAAGGGCGCAGCAATCCTTGAGAAATTCTCAATGAATCTTCTGTAGTATCCTGCCAATCCCAGGAAACTACGGATCTCTGTGGGCGTCTTTGGCTCTTGCCAATTCATGACCGCCTCTACCTTAGCGGGATCCACCTGGATACCACGCTCGCTTACGACATGTCCAAGAAATTGGACTTCTCGTAGCCAGAATTCGCATTTAGAGAATTTGGCATAGAGTTGCTCGCGATGCAGCAATTCGAGAATACATCTTAGGTGTTTCTCATGGTCGGCTTTATTCCTTGAATAGATAAGAATGTCGTCGATGAATACGATGATAAATTTGTCCAAGTACGGCTTGCAGACGTGATTCATGAGATCCATGAACGCAGCCGGTGCATTTGTGAGCCCAAAAGGCATCACTAGGAACTCGTAGTGACCGTAGCGAGTCCTAAATGCTGTTTTATGCACGTCTTCATCTCTGACCTTCAGCTGATGGTAGCCCGACCTCAAGTCGATCTTTGAGAAATAGCTAGCCCCTTACAATTGATCAAACAAAGCGTCGATCCTTGGCAATGGGTATCTATTCTTTATCGTAACCTTATTAAGTTCACGATAATCGATGCACAGACGCATCGATCCGTCCTTCTTTTTAACAAACAAGACAGGTGCTCCCCAAGGACATGAACTAGGTTTGATGAAACCTTTCGCTAACAGTTCATCTAGCTGGGTCCTCAATTCCTTCATTTCAGTCGGCGCTAGCCTGTAAGGTGCTCTAGCAATGGGAGCTGTTCCAGGGATGATATCTATTCTGAATTCCACCTGCCTATCTGGTGGTAACCCAGGTAGATCTTCGGGGAAAACTTCTGGATACTCCGCAATGACAGGAATGTCTTCTATCCTTGATTTGGGCTCTTCAATAATCACTTGTGCAATGTAGATGACACAGCCTCTTTTTAAGCATCTTGAAGCTTTGAGCATAGTTACGTTCTTGGGCAATCCATACTGTGTATCCCCTCGAATGGTGAGCGATTCACCATTCGGGGTCTTTAGCACAATTTGTTTTCTATTGCAAACGATCTGGGCCTGGTTGTGGGACAACCAGTCCATACCCAGAACGATGTCAAAACCAGCCAGATTAAAGGGAAGTAGAGATAGAGGAAAAGAATGGTTCTTAATGGATATCATACATCCATCTAATGTAGTGGAGACGGTTTCTACTGTGCCATCTGCTAGCTCTACCTCGTATTTCAAATTTAGGGTTTTGACAGGCATGTTTAGCAATTTGCAAAATTTTTGGTCCACGAAGGATTTATCAGCGCCTGAATCGAAAAGTACTCTTGCAAATATATTATTCACGAGAAAAGTACCTGTGATTACGTTGTCGTCTTGCAAAGCTTCCTTCACATCCATTTTGAAGACTCTAGCATTGTTCTTTTTGGTTTCCTCAGTCTTCTTGGCGATCTTGGGGCAGTTGCTCTTGATGTGCCCCTTCTCACTACAGTTGTAGCAGGTCGCGTCTTTAATCTTCTTACAGTCTACAGTCTTGTGGTCTTTGGACTTGCACAGTCCACAAGTATGCGTCTTTGACTGGGACTGTGAGTTCGGCCCAAACCTGCATTTCCCAAAGTGGAATTTTTGGCAGTTTTTGCACTTGGGCTTCTCTCCGGTTTGTTGCCCATCTTTTCTCGACTCTGTTCCTCTCTTGCCATCACCGTTCCCACGGTGCTTCTTTCCCGACCTTCGCGAGGTATCATCCTCACGCTTCCTCTTCTCGGCTTCTATGTTCCTCTGCGATCTCAGTCGGACCGCGTCCATTGTGAGGGACAAAGAGAGGTCAGTTACAGACCTGAAAGTTGTTGGCCGAGAGGCCTTCACACTAGCCTTTATCGCGGGTTCTAACCCCCCGATAAAACGAGCGATTCTCCTTGGTTCCGGGGTTACTAGATATGGAACCAAGCGAGACATCGTATTGAAGCTCGTCAAGTAGGCCTGGCAGTCCAGATTTGTCATCACCAATGACACAAAATCGGACTCTATCTTCTCCACCTCATGCTGAGGGCAGTAATTTTCTTTGATGAGAGAAACGAATTCCTCCCACGTCATGCTGTAAAGCACTGCTTTTCCCGAGGCCTGAACCAGCGCCCTCCACCAAGCTAGGGCTTTGCCCTTAAACGACTGCGACACAAACTTCACTACATCCCTTTCCGCGCAGCCACTGATGTCCACCACAGTGTCCATCTCATCCAGCCATGTCATACATTCGACGGCACCCTTCTCCCCCGTAAAGTCTCGGGGTTTACAAGACACAAAGTACTTGTATGTGCAGCCCCTGGCACGGGAAGCATCAGTGTATTCCCTTTCCCGACGAACACTGTTTTCATTTGACGAGTGATTGTCGTCGTCCTTCTTGGGCTTGGACGAGTGGTTATCGTCGTCCTTCTTGGGTTTGGATAGTGGTTTGCTGTGGGTTTTTGAGTGTGTCTTTGGCTTTGATGGTGGTTTGGAAACTGTTCTACTTCGAGATTCTGTATATTGTCGATCTAGAGCTGCTTGCACAGCGTTGTCGACGAGAGCCTTGAGTTGAGTGCCCGTTAAATTTACTTGGGCATTATCATACTCATCTTCACTTGTGTGACTATTTTCTCCATTTGGATTCGCCATAGCAGCTTGTATCTGCTGCAGAAGATAATGAAAACTTTTATTTAGGAGTTTATTATTGAATTGTCTTTTATGGCAATTCCTTAACCATGGTAACGAAGACCATATCCGGTTAATTTGTTACTCACTTTTTATTTAGGATTTGAACATACTTATCCTAATCACAATTAATATTGCTAGTGGCATAAAAGCCTAGTCACTAGGACGTTATTATAATATTAGCCGAGATTACAGAGAATCAAGGTATGAAGGTTTGAACCGTAGTTCTTTTACCCCCTTCTGACAGGGAGTCATAGACCACCGCTGTCTTTTGTCTTATTATGACAACAATTATGGCCCGTAGGCACTACATCACTAATGGATGTTTGATAAGGTTGGCCCGTAGGCACTACATTGCTAATGGATGTTTAACAAGTGATCATCTTTATTGATGATTTAACCCATGATTTATTATATCATTAATTTGGGCTTTGGAATCCTTTAAAGGATTCTTGCATAAGAATGGCGTGTGTAATTTTAACGAATCACATCTGCCATGATTGTTAACATGCTTACAGAGGTTAACAGGGGATCTGAATCTTTTAATTAGGTCTTACCATCTTGGCCGGATCTTAAAAGACACCTGGCTAGGTTTCACTCTGAAGATTCTTTATTTAGGCAGATCAAATTAAAAGGGATGGTTTTGATTTATTTCATATATAGTAATAACAAAATGAAATTCATAATATAACATTCCATAATTTTAATACGATTACACACCGCCCTAAATGGGACTTTTAAACAGTACATACCTACATAGAGGTTAAAATGAGAGACAAGTCCACGCAGGGACTAATACAAGATAAGTGTCCACGCAGGGACTAAAAGATAAGTCCACGTAGGGACTGAAATACGATAAACGTCCCGCACGTGTATCACCGGTGGGCCCAGTGGGGGATTATCGTGACGTAGTTGGCAACAATATAGTCAAACCACAATATATAAATGCACAGCGGAAGCATAAAGATAAATATTATCCAACCATTTATTGTAATATCGATTGTATCACATATAGTTGAATAGTATCCACAGGAGGGATCAAAATAAATAAAAATGTTGTTCAACAGATAAGACATCAAGCTTGCGAGACTTCTTAAGATGCTAAGGAGCTATTGCCAGCCGATTACGTGTAGTACCTGCACTTAATCTTTTTGGGGAAAATACGTCAGTTTACACTGGTAAATACATTCAACCGACACTTTTGAAAAATGTTTATTTAAAATTGATTTGAATGCACGATGTCACACCCCGACCACGTGTAACAACAAAACGTGGCGGAAACGTCGGGGAGTGTTGTAACAGAATCATTGTTTCATAACACATGGAAATTTGAATATTGTTTTATTGATTAAATGAACTCGTTGTTCTATTACAATCACATAAGTACAACTACGATCTTCCAAGTTTTAAAGTTGCTAAGGCACGAGTCCATCCTAAATGTAGCATGTATCAACAATCATCTCAAGACAGCACCTGAAACATGTGTAAAAATAGGTACGTCAGCATAAAAATGCCTGTGAGATACATAGGTTTTGTGAAAACGGAGTTCATGACTTATGTTTGAGAAAATGTTTAGTCATGAACTCTGTAAATTTGCTTTGTCTTGTAAATCATTTGAAAAACGATAGGATCAGATGATATGTATAAATAAGAGAATAATGTATGGTTAACTGAATAACCATGTAAAATGAGTTTATATAAGTTAAGTTGTTTGAAAAACAATGTTTTAATAAAACGTTTATGGTATATATAAAATATACCTTGGTTTTAAGAAAGTTGAATAAGTAATATATTAAAATATATTTCAGTTCCAATATTGTTAACCCAAGTGTACTAAATAACGCCACGGTATGTAATGCAATGAAAACACTTATATATAAGAAGTACCAGCGGCGTATCTACCATGTTTTCATCACATTACACTCGTTCCGTTATCTAAACACTAACCAAAACCAAATCGTTTGATAGATAGCATATTAAATATACTTTAGTTGTTAAAAATAATAGTTTTCAGTAGTATATTACAAGTATACCTTGGATTTATAAATAACACATTTAAACTATGTTTTAGTTTTGTAAGTAACATATCAGAATATGCTTTGGATGTGATAAATAACATATTAAACTATGTCTTGGTTTGTAAATAACATATCAAAATATGCTTTGGATGATTACAAAATATATGTTGGTTCTGTACAACACCACACATGAGAGTATATCAAACTATACTTTGAAGGTGCGATTTAAGAATTCATTCAGACCTGGTGCATCAAACTACACCTTTGAGACTATAGGGATACCACAAAGGAAATCCCTATTTGGATGGAGAAACGAATTGGTTTCAGACATTCCATGACAACAGGAATGGGGTGTCTAGTCCTATAGCGCTATATCATACTACCAATCGGTCTGGTGAACAAAATAAGTACTATTCCAACAATTACTTTTGTAGTCCTTGAGAAATCAGTGTTTAAACCATAGATAGTCATTTTGTTTGTCAAAAGATAAATACTAACATGTATAATCAATTATACTTTGAAATCATGAAAATAACAGATAGGTACACATGCTTCACCCCAAAACAGTTTGGAAAACAGTAAAAGAGGGGTTCAATGTACTCACCTGAGATTGCTTTGAGTTCCTTGTATAATAACCAGATAATGCTAAAAATCACGGAATATCAACGGCACCTAATAGGTAGCTTATGTTAATATACCGGACCAAATCAGAAGGATCGGACAGTACGCGGGTTTGAAAACCAAACGAGTATGGAGACTCGTGTAATATGGTTTAACAAAGCCTACATACTAAAATGAAACTAATCCTAAGTGCTTACGGTCCATTACGACCTGTTTAGGTAGCTTATGCTACCTTACGCGTCGTTCGCGTAGAACGCGTTCGGAACGCCTAACATTGCGACCACACGGTATAACCTCGGAAGGTTATAGCGATGGTCACCTAATGTGTTTGGTCGGGTCCTAATGACCGACCAAATGGGTCGGGTGCGAAAGTATAAGCGATGGTTTAAATCGCTTACCTTACGACCCTATATAAGCACTAAACTAAAAGTGACGAGCTAAGCATGTTAGAACATGCTTAACTAAGTTTAGAAACAGGTTTGGCATCAAAACAAACGGCTTTGATGCCCACGAGTAGTTTGGTTACAAAACATGCAAGAATGCACATTTTGGCCGAAACTACGACTCGTCACCGAGCCTAGATAACGTGGTGATCAGTAGGTATGGTCACTATGGACCATAACCATCGTGATCACGCTCACGTTATGAAGTTCCATGAACTTCGCATCGACCATAAGCTGGTCAATGCAGAAAGTCAACAAAACGTTGACTTTCGGACTCGAAAAGCGAATAAAAGAGCGAAAGAAGACTTACGGAGGGTCCCCGAGTGCTAATCAAGACCAAATAGCTCAGGTATGAAACAATGGTTTCAACTTAGAGCTCTAAGATCTGATTTTGTGAATTTTACACTAAAGGGGGGGGGTATTTATAGGAAAAGTGGAACCGTTAGGATCGTTTTATCGAATATCGTGCCTTGATCTCGTGCGTACATGTGTCCAAGTGGATAAGTTCAGTGAACTTGACCCTTGGCTCTTCATTGGGTGAAAAGGCATCGCCCTTTGATCGAACGAAGGGCCAGATTCTGCATTAAATGCAAAATCTTTCTGTCAGACATGTTCACGCGGCCCGCCTAAGGATTTGGCAAATCCTTACGCGCCCCGCCTAAGGTTCCCAGACCAGAATTTTCAATTTTGGTCCCTGCACTTCAGAAACACGTATTTTGGCCCATTTTTGGCATGTTTAAGCCCCGTTAACCTCATTTCAAGGCTCTAAGATGAAGTTAAAGTGTAGGGGACTTGAAATATGCTCAAAAATATTCCGGATGTCGGTTCGTTTGGCCGTACGATCGCGATGTTCGCTTAATTACGACGGAATGCGCATAAGCGTGAAAGATGATCCAAATGACGCGACGAATGGATTTTTCTCATGCCAAACACTAAGGCATAATATTAGGATGCTTACATAAATTTTTGGATGTCCGGATGTATTCAGAACGTGAGTTATGCGCGAAAGTGCAAACTTATGCACTTTTTGACACTTTTAGTCCCTGAATGATCCAAAAGTTTGTTTTAGCATACCAAACCCCTCAAAGCCTATTTCTAAGCTATGTAAAGGATATATATGGTATGTTTAACTTATGGACATGTTCCGGAATGTTCGTTACAGTTCAAATTGGCATACTTTCGCAGTTTGTCAAGTTTAGTCCCTGTAAGCGAATTAACTTGTTTTTGCCATACCAAAGCCTTCAAAACTTATTTCTAAGTTATGTAAAGGTTATTTAAGGTATGTTAAGTGTATGATGGTCTCCCGGAGTATTTGTCGCATTAAACTGAGTACGTTTATGCACCAGTTTGCGTATAATTCTCCAGAAAGCGTTGTAGAGTATGAAATTGAACAAGAATTGATATGTGCAAAGCATACACATATTTATACAAATCCCAAGTATGAAATACAATATTTCCTTGGTTTGGCATTTGTTTGATGGTTGAAGTGACACAGGTGTCACAGTCTCCCCTACTTTAGGAAATTTCGTCCCGAAATTTAATTCTAGAGGAAACTCGTGAGGACAGCTGTGAAGGTTTCGCCTTATAATAGATCCATTGAACCCTTAGGTAAAACCCTGGGCCATGTTAGGATTCTTAGCGAATTTGTTAACCCTCAGAGTGAATTCCTTGAAATAGTAAAACATGAAATCTTGAACTACTGATTGACGAACGTTTCTTATGAAGGCTTATCATAGGAAAACTTGGTGTGTGATTGAGATCAGAATTGGGGGAGTGTGAGAATAAATGACATTGGTCGAGGTCCGAGACTTCTCCCGTATCATTATTCTTGTCACTAGGTCTTAACACATGATGAAACTTCCTGTGGTTCCTGTGCACTGAATTCCATAATTATGTAGGCCTCCATAATTACGTAATTCCTTGCACAGTCCGCACAGTCCATTTCATAATCCGTAGGAAAAATTACTTGAATAAATATGAAGCGATTTGACTAGACCACCAAAGGATCCTTTTAATTCGATCAACGAACGATCTTTTTAACTAGATCAACACATGATCTTCTTAACTAGACCGTCGTACGATCTCTTTAAATAGACTGCTTAAGGGATCATTTTTATTTCATCACATGATATTTCTAATCAGATTTTCAAAATCAATCTGTTTAAGCAGACCTTTCAAGAGGTCCAATTATAGAACAATACTTTATAACCCGAGGGACTTAACTACACTGTTGAAATCCATTGAGGGTTTAAGATAGTATCTTTAGATATCCCATTATGAATCTCTCGTATGAAGATATGAAAGATTCTATGAGGATTTGGATGGATCACATACAACCACAAAACATGTAAGAAAATACATAAGCACAAATTTAGTTAACTTGATTCTTTATTTTGTTATCCTTAGGTATGGATATTAAGGCACACTAGGAATCCAACCTATGGATTTCATTTGGCACTTTAACGATTTATGAAGATCTATCTATAAAGATAGAGGGATTCTCAATAAGTGTTTGACTTTGTTTCTTAAAAGAAACGAGAGTTTAAGGTTCTTGGGGAGATCACAAGTGATCATAATATGACAGAACCATACGAGTAGTTTGTTTTTTTTGGGTTGACATCATAAAGTTGCATCAAGCATTCACACAAACGCATAAATTTTGCAGAAATAAAAACAACAAATCTTTATTTATGTAGCAACGGATTTGTCTTGAAGTGTCAAAAGATAGCAACTAAGGAAATACAAAACACTAATTGTTCACTGCTGCCTCATTGTTCATGTTTGCCTCATTGATGTTGAACACTCGTCCACGCGCTGGAGGTATGTTAACAAGCCTTGGGCAATTGTTTCTGTAGTGGGTAAGGTCACCACAGTTATAACATGACCCTGGAGGGAACCGTGCTTGAACAGCAGCAGGGTTTGCAGCAGTTTGATTTGCATAACGACAAACATTGATCAAATGCCCCAACCGCCCACAGTGGGTACATTTGTGACACTGCTCTTGCTCTAGATGATGACGGTTGCATTTGTTGCACAACGGTGCAGTACCAACATAGTTTTGTCTTTTACGAGGTTGTGTTGGCTGGTTTGGTGCAACTTGTTTGTCTTGAGCAGTTACAGCGTAGCTTTGAGAGGCTTGCGCTTTTTCTTCTTGGACACCTCAGCACTTTCTTCCTTTGGTTCCACATGAGCAGTCTTGTCAGATGGTCTTAAGTCGCCCTTCCGAAACAGCTTGCGCTTCCTGATTTGGGATTCAGTCAGAGTGGCAGCCAATTCAATGGCTTGTCTGACAGTAGTAGGGTTGCTGCCAGTAACGATGTCCTGAACTACGTCAGGAAGCCCATCAATGTATTTCTCAATCGCCTTATCCAGAGGCGTAACCATAGTAGGGCATAACAAGCTCAATTCCTCATAGCGATCAGTATAGGCTCGATGTTCCCCACTGTCTTGCTTTAAGTCATCAAATTCCCTTTCTAGAGCCCTAAGCTCATGACGAGGACAGAACTCCTTCATCATAAGAGCCCTAAGCTCGGCCCAAGTCTGTGCTAATGCAACCTCTGCACCGCGGTCTCTCATAACCCCGTTCCACCATGTAAGAGCCCTCTTCTGAAACACACTCGAAGAAAACTCGACCTTGCGATTTTTAGGACACTGAACGTGACGGAAAGTATTCTCAATGCTCTCGAACCATTGAAGAAGACCAGTTGCTCCCTCAGAACCACTAAACTTGAGTGGTTTAGCCGAGTTAAAAATCTTGAAATTGCATGGAGCATTGTTGTTGTTGATGGCTTGAGTTATTTGAGCATAAGAATTGGGAAGGCAGCAGCCATTTGTTGCGCGATGATTTCCGCCAGTTCGGCATTCGCCATCTGATTGTTGCGTCGAGGAGGCATTCTAAAAGAGGAAACATGAGAGGAAACGAGTGAGAGAATTAGACGAAAAGAATGAGATGAAACAAATCTGATGAAAGCAAGGATAGTGGCCGTCTGTCTGTTACTACAAAGCAACACACGACCTGGTGATTAATCAAAGCAAATAGGTCAAAAATAATGTATCGCGAAGACATGCTCGCCTATAAGTGGACACTCACCCCAAGAGTTCCCAGGTAAGAGTGACTGGTCCGATTATGTGGATTTGTACGAACACTCTAGCCTTAGACAGAAAACTCAGGGTACAGGCACCCACCCTTCCAGTTTGCATGTGTTCACAATATTTAGACCAACTTTGACGAGAGTTTTGAAAATTCAAAGGGGTTCAAAACCTTATAACAGAGGGTTCAAAACCTAGTAATCAATCATCCTAGAACAGATGATTAGTTTTCAAAGCGGTTTTGAAATTTATGTTCTTGTTGCGGTCGTCGCCTAAGGATAGGTGACGGTGTTGTTTTATGACTAAACGCAAGTAAACTCGCGTTAGGGTCCTAGGAAGGTTATAGACTAGGTCAAAGCATTACTAATAACCTAATTCCCTATAACCATGAGCTCTGATACCAACTTTTCTGTCACACCCCGACCACGTGTAACAACAAAACGTGGCGGAAACGTCGGGGAGTGTTGTAACAGAATCATTGTTTCATAACACATGGAAATTTGAATATTGTTTTATTGATTAAATGAACTCGTTGTTCTATTACAATCACATAAGTACAACTACGATCTTCCAAGTTTTAAAGTTGCTAAGGCACGAGTCCATCCTAAATGTAGCATGTATCAACAATCATCTCAAGACAGCACCTGAAACATGTGTAAAAATAGGTACGTCAGCATAAAAATGCCTGTGAGATACATAGGTTTTGTGAAAACGGAGTTCATGACTTATGTTTGAGAAAATGTTTAGTCATGAACTCTGTAAATTTGCTTTGTCTTGTAAATCATTTGAAAAACGATAGGATCAGATGATATGTATAAATAAGAGAATAATGTATGGTTAACTGAATAACCATGTAAAATGAGTTTATATAAGTTAAGTTGTTTGAAAAACAATGTTTTAATAAAACGTTTATGGTATATATAAAATATACCTTGGTTTTAAGAAAGTTGAATAAGTAATATATTAAAATATATTTCAGTTCCAATATTGTTAACCCAAGTGTACTAAATAACGCCACGGTATGTAATGCAATGAAAACACTTATATATAAGAAGTACCAGCGGCGTATCTACCATGTTTTCATCACATTACACTCGTTCCGTTATCTAAACACTAACCAAAACCAAATCGTTTGATAGATAGCATATTAAATATACTTTAGTTGTTAAAAATAATAGTTTTCAGTAGTATATTACAAGTATACCTTGGATTTATAAATAACACATTTAAACTATGTTTTAGTTTTGTAAGTAACATATCAGAATATGCTTTGGATGTGATAAATAACATATTAAACTATGTCTTGGTTTGTAAATAACATATCAAAATATGCTTTGGATGATTACAAAATATATGTTGGTTCTGTACAACACCACACATGAGAGTATATCAAACTATACTTTGAAGGTGCGATTTAAGAATTCATTCAGACCTGGTGCATCAAACTACACCTTTGAGACTATAGGGATACCACAAAGGAAATCCCTATTTGGATGGAGAAACGAATTGGTTTCAGACATTCCATGACAACAGGAATGGGGTGTCTAGTCCTATAGCGCTATATCATACTACCAATCGGTCTGGTGAACAAAATAAGTACTATTCCAACAATTACTTTTGTAGTCCTTGAGAAATCAGTGTTTAAACCATAGATAGTCATTTTGTTTGTCAAAAGATAAATACTAACATGTATAATCAATTATACTTTGAAATCATGAAAATAACAGATAGGTACACATGCTTCACCCCAAAACAGTTTGGAAAACAGTAAAAGAGGGGTTCAATGTACTCACCTGAGATTGCTTTGAGTTCCTTGTATAATAACCAGATAATGCTAAAAATCACGGAATATCAACGGCACCTAATAGGTAGCTTATGTTAATATACCGGACCAAATCAGAAGGATCGGACAGTACGCGGGTTTGAAAACCAAACGAGTATGGAGACTCGTGTAATATGGTTTAACAAAGCCTACATACTAAAATGAAACTAATCCTAAGTGCTTACGGTCCATTACGACCTGTTTAGGTAGCTTATGCTACCTTACGCGTCGTTCGCGTAGAACGCGTTCGGAACGCCTAACATTGCGACCACACGGTATAACCTCGGAAGGTTATAGCGATGGTCACCTAATGTGTTTGGTCGGGTCCTAATGACCGACCAAATGGGTCGGGTTCGAAAGTATAAGCGATGGTTTAAATCGCTTACCTTACGACCCTATATAAGCACTAAACTAAAAGTGACGAGCTAAGCATGTTAGAACATGCTTAACTAAGTTTAGAAACAGGTTTGGCATCAAAACAAACGGCTTTGATGCCCACGAGTAGTTTGGTTACAAAACATGCAAGAATGCACATTTTGGCCGAAACTACGACTCGTCACCGAGCCTAGATAACGTGGTGATCAGTAGGTATGGTCACTATGGACCATAACCATCGTGATCACGCTCACGTTATGAAGTTCCATGAACTTCGCATCGACCATAAGCTGGTCAATGCAGAAAGTCAACAAAACGTTGACTTTCGGACTCGAAAAGCGAATAAAAGAGCGAAAGAAGACTTACGGAGGGTCCCCGAGTGCTAATCAAGACCAAATAGCTCAGGTATGAAACAATGGTTTCAACTTAGAGCTCTAAGATCTGATTTTGTGAATTTTACACTAAAGGGGGGGGGGTATTTATAGGAAAAGTGGAACCGTTAGGATCGTTTTATCGAATATCGTGCCTTGATCTCGTGCGTACATGTGTCCAAGTGGATAAGTTCAGTGAACTTGACCCTTGGCTCTTCATTGGGTGAAAAGGCATCGCCCTTTGATCGAACGAAGGGCCAGATTCTGCATTAAATGCAAAATCTTTCTGTCAGACATGTTCACGCGGCCCGCCTAAGGATTTGGCAAATCCTTACGCGCCCCGCCTAAGGTTCCCAGACCAGAATTTTCAATTTTGGTCCCTGCACTTCAGAAACACGTATTTTGGCCCATTTTTGGCATGTTTAAGCCCCGTTAACCTCATTTCAAGGCTCTAAGATGAAGTTAAAGTGTAGGGGACTTGAAATATGCTCAAAAATATTCCGGATGTCGGTTCGTTTGGCCGTACGATCGCGATGTTCGCTTAATTACGACGGAATGCGCATAAGCGTGAAAGATGATCCAAATGACGCGACGAATGGATTTTTCTCATGCCAAACACTAAGGCATAATATTAGGATGCTTACATAAATTTTTGGATGTCCGGATGTATTCAGAACGTGAGTTATGCGCGAAAGTGCAAACTTATGCACTTTTTGACACTTTTAGTCCCTGAATGATCCAAAAGTTTGTTTTAGCATACCAAACCCCTCAAAGCCTATTTCTAAGCTATGTAAAGGATATATATGGTATGTTTAACTTATGGACATGTTCCGGAATGTTCGTTACAGTTCAAATTGGCATACTTTCGCAGTTTGTCAAGTTTAGTCCCTGTAAGCGAATTAACTTGTTTTTGCCATACCAAAGCCTTCAAAACTTATTTCTAAGTTATGTAAAGGTTATTTAAGGTATGTTAAGTGTATGATGGTCTCCCGGAGTATTTGTCGCATTAAACTGAGTACGTTTATGCACCAGTTTGCGTATAATTCTCCAGAAAGCGTTGTAGAGTATGAAATTGAACAAGAATTGATATGTGCAAAGCATACACATATTTATACAAATCCCAAGTATGAAATACAATATTTCCTTGGTTTGGCATTTGTTTGATGGTTGAAGTGACACAGGTGTCACACACGAGGCACAAACTCTTTTATAACTTGGGAGAATTATTTAAAATTATAATCTTGTGAACGAATTACATGTTCCTTCTTTGCGTTCAGTAGCCTGGATCTAGTCCGGGTTAAAGATCAATAGACACACCACATTGCGTAAAACCGAGGTGGGTAAACCATCGGCTACGTCTTTTAATAATATAGATATAATACCGGGTGTACGCCTACACCCGACTGTCAAGGTCGTGGCCATTTCTTCGAATGATGCCAAGGATATCCGGGACATGGTCATTAACCCCCCAAAGGCTTTTAAGTAACAAGACTGTTTAAATGAGCCGATCAAATTATTCAATTAACCACCTAAGCGATGGAAGATTTGATGCTCAATCAAGCGGTATTTTATATACCGTAACCCAAGCCCGTATAAGGGAAAATAAGTTAAAAGTATTTACCTTTGCAAGTATTGTCCTTAATCGGTTAAATCACAGATATCTTTTACTGGGGCTCCTATTCTGGAATGAAGGTTTTAAATAACCTATTAGAATCCTAACGGGTCTTTATATTAGCCGTAGCCTAGACCGGTCAGTTTCGAGGGATAGATACGGTTTAATCGCGTGAAAGGCGAAAACCGAGAACGGAATGTGATTCTGACCCAACAAGTTCGGAGACTTGTTTTATATGGGTTTAATATTCACACTCTGGATTTTGGGGTCAAGATAATATGGTTTGACCCGTTTCGGCTAATTTATGTAAACTAGTTACATAAGCCGAATCGCGCGCGCAATAGGCGCAACGGGTATCCGTAGGAGTCCTACACTGTTTTCCTAAGTCAATATACTTTAAAGAGGTTGTGGTATCAGTAGGATACCTTCCATAATGCTCGTAACGAGTTTTAGTTTATTATACGCCCCGTAGGGGTTTTCCGGTCATTTTAGAGACTTTAAAAGGGATTTCTGAGTTCTACAGGAAACCTGAGTTTCCCGATCAGTTCAATAAGTCTAAAATATCTTATTTATTATTTAAAATCAGTAGCAACTGGAATCGGGTCAAAAGACCTTGTAGAACTCAAGTTTTGGCCGAAAAGGGCATATTCGATATTTACCGAACCGTAGCCATAACCGCAGGTTATGAGCAGGTTAAAATTAATTAAAAATCTTTAAAAATCCCAAAATATTATTTTACTATAGTGGGTAAAAGTTTTGGTGACGAAATCTTGGTTTAGGTAGGCGTTATGCTAATTGCGCCGTTTATTACAAAAGTTTCTTATAAATGCGCTATTTAGCATAACTCCCATTCTAGACCTCGGATTGGCGTGAAACTTTAGGGTCATGCTTAGAATTTAGTAAGCAAGGTTATGGTCCCTTCACGTGTCCGAAATACTCGTTTTATTTTAAAAAGGGCGTTACGGTCAACTTTTAAGTAATTAACGGAAATGCGTAAAAGACTCGGACAAACAACGAACCGGTCACAGAGGGTGATACCATCACGTGACCTGGTCCTAAGAGAGTCCTAAAGCATATCTACATTGTACTAAAACGGGTCAGAACTGAAGTCAAAGCAAAAGTCAAACTTTTGCGACATTCGGCTCCGAACCGGGTCAATATATCAAATGGCCGAATCAAACGAGCTTAGACAAGTTAATATACTTAATATCATGTTTTATGAGTGTTCAAACAGGTTTCAAACCATCTATATTACAGATTATGCAAGAATCGCAAAAATGGCTTTCTGTTGACTTTTTAAGCATACGTTTGACTCGATATTTGAACTAGTTAGAGTGGTGATCAGGGGGAACCCTTTTAGGGGTTTATTACCCACATAAATACCAACACATAACTACTTTTGATTCGAGATATGACTGAGCCATTGTAGACTAACCTCGAAGTCAAACCGTAATTACGACGGTTTGATTTTTAGCTAAATACTAAGCGAAACTAAACCAAAAAAGGGTTAGACAACTTACAGAAGGTTAGTGCACGACTTAGAATGATAGAGTAAAGCTTGAGAGCTCCAAGAATGATCAGAAGGTGAGTTTTTGAGGTGTGTTCTAATAGTGAACTATGAATGGCCTTTTATAGTGCAAGATGGGCCTTTAGATCATTACAACACATCCTATAAATGAGTATGGATCAATGGCAGGTGTCCTAAGGTGCTATGGGTCGAGTAGGGGACGCCCATACCTCTGGGAAACCCATTCATATATGTTTTACCGCTTTAAACAGCCAACAGCCAACTTTCTGTCGCTGGGCATCGCTTACGGACCGTATGGCTTGGGCCTTGCGGTCCGTAAGCCTGTGGCGGAGACAAGCTTAATCATTCACCCCCTTACGGTCCGTAAGGCAGGACCCTTGCGGTCCGTAAAGGTTGTTTTTAAATCTTTTTCAATCTTTTGTAATGATTAATAAAATCCTTGTAATTAGTAACGAAATCTTTGGTAATTAATAATCTGACCTTTCGGGTTTGAAGGGCTAACTTTGCGATTTGGCCCTCGATTATTTACAACTAAGGGCCCCGTGTTAATTACCCGCACTGTTAAGTCCCCGGTTATCTTGTTAATTATTCGGATAGCCTTAACTTTCATTGTCGACGCTTTTAACCCTTCTCGTACGAATTTGATCATAACTTTCTCGTTTTAAAACGGAACTTCGCGGAATTTATATAGTATATTCTATTGAGCGTATTTTACTGTTACAAAGCCTCAGGTACATCAAAAGGTCACTCAGTGGTATAATTAAACATGTTGACACAGTTAACTCCTGCAGCTTGTAATCTCTCACTTTCTTCCGCGTTTCGCTCCCGTACGATCCATGATTTATTCGTTTGAAGGTACGAGCATCGTTTAGGGTTACTATACAGTATACTTACCCTTGTTTGACATTTATAACCCTCGAATTTACATACTTTCAAGGTTGGTCAACTTTTGTCCTTTATTTAATATTAAACGCCACTCGTAAACTCAAGACACGTGTCAATACATTATTAGACACAAAATTTCGAGGTGTTACACTTGGGCACGCCCCCGTGCTCATTGAGCATGGGGCGTGTTCAGCCTCCTGTTATCTTGTTTTTGCTTGGGAAGATGTTGTCGAGGGGTCGGGCATCCCACGTTTATTCCTTTTCTTGTATTATTGTTAGATTTGGCTGCATTTTTGCTTCTTTTGTTCATTTGAGCTCATTTAATCCTGAAAATACAAAAGGAAGACAAAATCACACTTTTTCCAACATTAGTACTAAAAGGGGTTAGTTTTATGCCTCATTTGATGTAATTTATATGTTGCATTTTACACACATCAGCACCCATCTCCCTTCGTCATTCGATGTTGAAGTTGCCAACGGAAGAACCGTCACCGTCAATTCTGTTCTTCGTGATTGTACTCTCGAACTCAACAATCACATCTTTCCTATCGACCTCATTCCGATGCAGTTCGGTAGTTTTGATGTCATAGCAGGCATGGATTTCCTTCGGGAAAATCGTGCTAAAGTTGTTTGTTTCGATAAAATGATTCACTTCTAGCTCGCTAATGGTGATTTATTGTGTGTTTACGGTGAAGTCGCGTCGAAGAAACTCCAACTCATGTCTTGTGTCCAAGCTAGCAAGTATCTCCGCAAGGAATACAGAGCTTTCTTGGCTAACATTGTAGTAGCGGAGAAGGAAAAGAAAGGTACTCCTGGAGTGAAAGATGTCCCCATTGTTTGTGAATTCCCCAACGTCTTTCCCAATGAGTTACCCGGTTTACCACCAAGTCGTGATATCGATTTTCGTATCGACCTCATTCCTGGAGCAAACCCTGTCGCTAGAGCTCCTTATTGACTCGCTCAGTCCGAAATGCGCAAACTCTCGAGTCAGCTCTAGGAATTGCTTGATAAAGGCTTTATTCGCCCTAGCTCCTCTCCTTGGGGCGCACCGGTCCTTTTCGTCAAAAAGAAGGACGAGTCGTTCCGGATGTGCATCGATTATAGGGAATTGAATAAGCTGACAATCAAGAATCGCTATCCTCTGCCTCGAATCGATGATTTGTTTGATCAGTTACAAGGTGCTATGTGTTTCTTGAAAATCGATCTACGCTCAGGCTATCACCAATTACGCATTCAAGAGGAGGATATACCCAAAACCGCTTTTCGCACTCGTTACGGCCACTATGAGTTCGTTGTTATGCCTTTTGGTTTAACCAACGCACCCGCGGTTTTCATGGATCTGATGAATCGCGTGTGTAAACCATTTCTTGACCATTTCGTCATCGTGTTCATCGATGATATCCTGATCTATTCCAAGTCGAAAGCCGAACACGTGTAACATCTACGTTTGGTTCTCGAGCTACTCCAAGGGAATCGACTTTATGCCAAGTTCTCCAAGTGTGAATTATGGCTAGAGGAGGTTCAATTCCTCGGTCATATTGTCAATAGTCAAGGTATTCATGTCGATCCCGCGAAGATCGAAGCCGTTAAGAGTTGGGTTACACCTAAGAACCCGTCTGAAGTCCGTTCTTTCCTCGGACTAGCGGGTTATTATCGCCGATTTATCGAAGGATTCTCTAAATTCGCTTTGCCGCTTACCTCTCTCACTCACAAAGACAAGCCTTTTGTCTGGGGAACTGGAAAAGAGACTGCCTTTCAAACCCTCAAGCATATGCTTTGCAATGCTCCCGTCCTTGCTTTACCCGACGGAAACGTTGACTTTGTTGTCTATTGTGATGCCTCGAACCTTAGTCTTGGTTGTGTTCTCATGCAACGAGACAAGGTTATCGCTTACGCATCTCGTCATCTCAAGATCCACGAGAAGAACTATACAACCCATGACCTCGAGCTAGGCGCAACTGTTTTTGCATTGAAGATTTGGTGACACTACCTTTATGGTACAAAATGTACGGTCTTCACCGACCATAGGAGCCTACAACACATCTTCAGCCAAAAAGAACTGAATATGCGCCAACACCGATGGGTGGAACTTCTCAACGATTACGACTGTGAGATTCGTTATCACCCTGGCAAGGCAAATGTCGTTGCCAACGCCCTCAGCAGACGGAGCTATTTGCATAGCGCTCGTAATGTGCCAGCCCAGCATCATCTCGAAACTATGATTCGCGAAACCCAACATGCTCGCTTTACCGAACGCACTTTGAAGAAGGAAAGGATTCTCAACGATGGAGCCCAACTAGTGAATAAGTCAAATGGGATATTCCATTATTTGGACCGAATCTGGATCCCTAAGCGGACCGATTTACGACAGATTCTGATGGACGAAGCCCACAAGTCTCGATATTCCATTCATCCCTGTGCCGACAAAATTTACCAGGACCTTCGCTACAAGTACCGGTGGCCGGGCATGAAGAAAGATATCGCTCTCTATGTTTCAAGGTGCCTGACTTGCTCGAAAGTCAAGGCCGAGCACCAAAGACCCCCTGGCTTACTCGTCCAACCCGAGATTCCCATGTGGAAATGGGAGAGTATAGCCATGGACTTCATAACGAAACTCCCGCGTACCATATCAGGTCATGATAGCATCTGGGTTGTCGTTGACTGTTTGACTAAATCTGCTCATTTTATGCCAATTCGAGAAGACTACAAGGTAGAAAAATTAACCTGAATCTACACCAACGAGATCATTTGTCGACATGGGACGCCTCGCGACATCATCTCTGACCGCGATGGTCGGTTTACCTCGCGTCTTTGGGAAATGATTCAATCTGCTCTCGGTACTACGCTTAATCTAAGTACCACATTTCATCCCCAAACCGACGGTCAGACCGAAAGAACGATTCGTACCCTTGAAGACATGCTCCGTTCGTGTGTCATAGATTTCGGTGATAATTAGGACGCATACTTACCTTTAATCGAGTTCTCGTACAACAACAGTTATCATTCTAGTATACAAATGGCACCATTTGAGGCATTGTACGGAAGAAAATGTCGATCGCCAATTGTGTGGCATGAGATCGGAGATGCGCAACCGGTCCTGAGCTACTGCAAGAAACGACTGACAAAATCCTCCAAATTCGAGACAACCTGCTGAAAGCTCGGAGTCATCAGAAAAGTTACGCCGATAGACGACGCAAGCCCCTTGAATTTGACGTTGGCGACCATGTACTCCTAAAGGTGTCACCTTGGAAGGGTGTGGTCAGATTCGGCAATAGAGGAAAGCTCGCGCCTGGATATGTTGGACCCTTTAAGATTCTGGAAAGGATCGGAAAAGTGGCCTACAGACTCGAACTACCAGAGGCACTTAACAACGTTCACCCGACTTTCCATGTATCGAACCTCAGAAAGTGCCTGACTGAGCTTGATTTACAAGTTTCTTTAGAGGATCTTCAAGTAAACGAAACACTACACTTCGTGGAGAAGCCTGTCGAAATCATGGACCGAGAAGCCAAGCAGCTCAGGCGCTCACGCATACCCATTGTGAAGGTCTGATGGGAAGGCAAACGAGGCGTAGAGTTCACCTGGGAACTCAAAAGCGACATGAAGGCGAAGAACCCGCAGTTGTTTGTTACAGCTAAAGCCTAATTTCGGGACGAAATTCCCTTAAGTAGGGGAGGTTGTAACACCCCGTGTTTCGAAAGTCAAAGTCAAGATTGAAGTCAAAGGAAGAAAAGATTTCTAATTGCGACCTGTCACTCCTTCCTCAACTCCTGTTTTGACTTCTTTGACTTGTAGATAATCTATTTATTTTGTCGCATTAGTTGTATTATGTGGAGTACTTGTTAATAATCGAGATTTATCGCTATTTATCGCTTGGTTTAATCGCTTTATCGCTTATCGCAACGCATCGCAATCGCATTCGCGCCTTGAATTATAGATTCTGAATATTGTTTTACGTGTGTGTTACTTATGTGTTACTTGTGCATGTTTACTTATGTTTTGTGGTGATTAATCAAAACGCAATCGAAACTCTATCACAACCGAATCGCAACCGCTAAACTCAAGTTAATTATAGTGATTGTATGTTAGATATAGTAGTTGGGATTAATTGTATAATTAATGGGTGATTCTATCGCACCGCTCATTTGAAACGCATCGCAAACCCAACGCACGAAACGAAACGCCGAAACTCGAATCGTCGGAGCCACTCGATCGAGTGACCGCTCGATCGGATGGTCAACCGATCAGATTGCTATCTGATCGGATTGCCAACCGTTCGGATAGTCATCCTATCGGTGACCCACTCGATCCCTTGCACTTTCCTTTTTAGGAAACCCTATAAATACCCTCACTTGTCACATCACTTGATCTGATAGCTCCCACTTGATCCAGCCGCACACAAGCTCTTCTTTCTCTCGATTTCTCACGAATCTTGTAAGTTTTCAACCTAAATCTTGTACTTCTATGATCTACACGCACTCCTTCACCTTTCTATCTTTTGAGTCTTAACTTTTAACCATGAAATCAGCACATTTGAAGTGTTCTAGGGTGATGTCATCATGGAGTTCTTATGAACTTCATGTTTTGGCTTCAATCCACCAAGAACAACTTAGATCTGGACGATTTTCACATGAATAAACAAAGATCTTGCATAGATCTGAACATGTTCATGGTGAAAAGGATTGAAAGATGGTTTTCTAGCTTTCTTTCAACTCTTGTACACTCAATACACTCAAAACCGATAGAATCGGAGCTCGTTCTGATCTTCTACTCCTTCTTAGTGATGTATCGGCTCGAGATCTGAACCCTATCAAAGAGACTACTGATTCCGGGTTAAACATAAGCAACCGTCTCGAACAGTTGGCTAAATCGGACTAGGGTGATTCCTGTCCGGTCGAGTCACTTGGGTCAAGATGGGGTTTCTGTTGTTTAGTACGTTATCACACCGTCTCGATCAAAACTACAAAACATTAAAAAACAAACAAGTGTCAAGACGATCAAGTAGTTGGGACGGATTGCCGTCCGATCAGATTGCCATCCGATCGAACAGCCACCCAATCGGACTGCACTTGGTTCCAACACTTAACAATTTTCAACATGTTCAATGTTCATCAGTAACCAACGGATTGCCACCCGATCGTATTGCCATCCGATCGAGTGACAACCCTGCTGTGAACTTGTTCTCACTAAGTGTCCTACCAATCGGATTGTTGCCCGATCGAGCCGCCGTTCGATCGATCGACCTGAAGGGTAGAGATACTTCTTTGTTTTCAAAATGCTATAACGAAAACTTCAAAGGACAAACCATCATACACAAACACATCCTTACCAAACGAGGTGACAACCCAATCGAATGGTCACCCGATCGGATGACCATCCGAACGGATTGTCATCCCGTCGACCGGCCATCCGATCGGATTGCCATCCGATCAGATTACCGTCCGACACTTGGTATATTGCATCGTTCTACGCGGCGCTTATCGTTTATGTTATCGTTAACTGTTCAGGCTAATCACTCTCAGCGCTCCCTTCAATCCAAGGCTGTGTTTATTTGTTACACACAATCTATGAGTATACTCGAACCTTTTTTGCTTTATGCACTTTTGGGTGTTACATACGTTACTTATTCTAAATCACAATCTACACATAATGCAAACACTATTTATACGCTAATCGCTCTCGCATGTTATGTGTTATTCGATGAATGCTTGTATGTTATGTTAACACAGTGATTGTTGCCTGACACCTTAGCAACGATAGTACTATAGTTTGGACTCAGCAGCTGTCGTGGACAGGGATTGTTAAGGGCTTTACTTCACGTGTCCCAGTGGGGATATGTGTTGCGCATTCTACAACTCGCAGTCACGTCTGTGCATATTTCTCTGTCGATAACCTACTTGCCTTCACTTTGTACATGTTACATGTTGATTATGCGTAAACTATTTCGAACTCTATTACTATTATCAAACTTGTATGCTCACCTTTACACTATGTGTATTGATCCGTATTTTAACGTATGTGACAGGTGGTTAGGATGCTAGCTGCTAGGATGCTTGCAATGTGGAATCAAGTTAGGAAGAGTCTAGAAAGAAACAAACAATTTATCTATATTTGAGTTGTCGAAACATAATTATTTGTCTTTGAATTGTCTGTAATAACTATGCTACTTGTTATGTCATGGTATGGGACGTGATGCTTAAATAATTGGTAAACGTAGTTGTTATGGAAACTCCTGGACAATCTGTTTCGCTCAATGCCGCGCCCCGATGTTTCCGTCATCGGTTGGGGTGTGACATTGAATCCTGCTTCTATAAAAATATTTGTTTCTTTCCTTTTCATGAGGTAAAACCGGTTCAACATCAATCATTCTTCTAACTAAACCCTTCGTATTTAAATACCAACGTGTTCGAAACATTCTGAATAACTAGCAGAAGAACCCGACACGTCTTCTATGATGATTCGAAACATTCCGAATAACTAGCAGAAGAACCCGACACGTCTTCTGCTAGTTATTCGGAATGACAATCAGATGACACATGATAAAGCGCTTCTTTAGACAATCATATGACACATGATAAAATTGCTTCTTTAGACAATCATATGACTAGCAGAAGAATCCGACACGTCTTCTATTTCGATCAAACAACCACCTAATTCCATACCGGCATCTATCGTCTTTCCATGATCTACCTTTATCGTCTGGAAGAATCATTTGTTGGATTGAATGTCTAAAGAAGCGCTTTTATCATGATTCATATGATTGTCTAAAAAAACGCTTTTATCATGTGTCATCTGATTGTCATTCCAAATAACTAGCAGAAGAACCCGAC
Organism: Helianthus annuus; assembly: GCF_002127325.2. Lineage (NCBI taxonomy): Eukaryota > Viridiplantae > Streptophyta > Magnoliopsida > Asterales > Asteraceae > Helianthus > Helianthus annuus. The sequence continues at coordinate 153,390,029 of NC_035440.2, forward strand.
ACGTCTTCTATGATGATCCGAAACATTCCGAATAACTACACAATGTAAACGTGGAATTTGTAATGATGTTTGGGAATTAAACGCATGTAGGTGACAAAACAAGGATCGTTCTAATAGATTAAAGAGATTAAACCATGTCCAAGATATAACCGTTTTTTAACCATTTTTTACCCTAAGAAGTAATTGCAAGACTGTTTGTCGGGCTTCCAATGCTCACACAGGGTAATAAACAACACTGATATGAACACATACCAACAGCTTTATCTTGAGTCCACACATGCATTTAATTCAATCAATCATATCAATACATCATTACAAATTATCAAAACTTGAAACAAACAAACAGTGAAAGTTATCAATACATCTGCTTCGTGAATCTGAATCTAAAGTAAACTTGCCCCTTTGACATACCGAAGTAAGCAAACTTTTTTACTTTGAAACAAATCTCATTTTACATTTTCTATACCCATCCCCGCGTTGATAGCTTCCGTCCTGTAGCCGACTTTTTTTACTTTGAAACAAATTCCATTTTTGAGGAATACGGGCCGTATAAGATTATACGGCCCGTATACAATAACTGTATACATTGTATACGACCAGATAACTTATTTTCACATGGTGTATACGGGCCGTATAAGGGTATACGGCCCGTATACACCATGTGAAAAAAAGTTTTTCCATGTGTTATTATTAGGACCCTTTTAAAAAAGTGTTTGGATTAGCTTATAGGGTGGGAAAAGCGAATAAGTCAATAAATTGTTTTTTAAAAAATGTTTGCCTTAGCTTATTGATGTAAAATGACTAAAAGGGATATTCTTTTATAAGTCAATAAGTTAAAATAGGGGTAATATGATAATTTGGTTTTTGAAAAGTTAAAATCCTCAAAAAATCACAATTAACTTCTCAAAAATAGTTTTGTCTCCTATGCAAAAGGTTATTTTAAAAAGTCCTTTTAAATTTGCCGAACACAATATCTCCTAATTAACCTTTTAAAAAAGCTATAGCTTTTTCTTTAAAAGCTAATAACCTTTTGAAAAAGCTATAGCTTTTTTTTTAAAGCTAATAAGTCAATAAATTGGTTCGTTTAGCCAAACATGCCCTGAGTGTGGATTTGAAGTTCACAGCTCTGTTTGTTCTGGAAATTTCCACCGCCACAAAACGCCATCTTCTACAAATAATTCAGAGGCAAAAACCCTAGGTTTGTTTTTTTGTTGAATTTTGATCGATGGATGATCGATAATGCGTGAATTGCGTAGCGGAGGAAGACCAGAAGAGGAGACGAATGCTGTAAGATCGATAAAGGAGGAGAAGAAGAATATGGATGACTACGATAGCGCAGGCCCCAGTGGCGATAAGGCTTTCGCTGCTCAAGATCATGAACCTACCACCGCTCCACTTCCAGAAAAGGTACTATATACATACAATTCAAAGTCTTGTTGTTTTATTAATAACCTATTATGATTATTGGATGGATGGATTTCTGCTAATATTCAATACCCCGATGCTTCAGTCACTAGTATTTAAATACTATTTACGTTTTGTATTTTAATGATTAATCTCTTAAACTTTACCTCATACTGATTTTAGACACTAGTATGAGAGGCCTTGTTGATATAGCAGTTGTTTTAAGTTTAACTATTTGTGAGGAGGCAGGCAAAGATGAATTTTTTGGTTTGAGAACAACGGTGAATTTTTTTTTTTTTTTTTTTTTGAAGCTTTGTTCTTTATGGTCTCTATAATTTATGCCCTTGAGTACTTTCAGTTTAGCATTTTTGTGTCTGTACTGGTAGTTCATAATGGTACCTAGAGATGAGATGATAAGTATAATTTTGTGTGTATTATGTTATCTAGCATTTTGTATTCTTTCTTGTATTGTGCTGTAGGAATTGTTGCTCTGGTAAAAGTGTTGCATATATTGGTGTGATATGCTTAACCTGTTGATTAGATTAGAATACAAAAGTTTTGGAGTTGGAGGGTGGATCGTGTCACTCTTTGGAGGCAGCTTTTATTGGCATTTGGCTTGTAAATGGTTGTTTAAATTAAAACAGGAGGAAACAAAAAGAAGGGGGAGCATCACCAGCAGCAACCCACTTACTTTCAAACCAATGACACTCTATATGATTTGTAGTGAACCCAGAATGATATTTTGTTGTGATGCCACATAAGTTATTCTTTTCTTTTGTGAAGAAAGCTTTCTACAAGGATTGTGATTATTACTCACTTTTGCATTCTGTATGCTGATTGTCAACCTTTGTTTTCTACTATAACAGGTTCAGGTTGGTGGTTCCCCGTCATATAAGATTGAGAGAAAACTTGGAAAGGGGGGGTTTGGACAAGTATATGTGGGACGCCGTATTAATGCACCAGTTCCTCATGAAAGAACTGGTTCTGGAGCTGTAGAGGTATCACATTCACATGCTTGCTGTCATTATGCTAGTGGCAAGAATGAATGAATGTCATCTAACCTATCATCTATGATCCAAACTGAATTATAGGTTGCATTGAAGTTTGAGCACCGTAGCAGCAAAGGATGTAACTATGGACCGCCATATGAATGGCAAGTTTACAAGTAAGTCAACCAATCTTTTTATGTACATTTTCACGTTCTCGTTGTTGCCATAGCCAATTGGTAGCTAAAGTAATTTTCTTGACTGGTATTTTTAGTGTTCTTGGTGGAAGTCATGGTGTGCCACGTGTACATTTCAAAGGCAGACAGGGTGATTACTACATAATGGTATGTCTTAAGTCGACTGTGTTTTTCTATTTCTCAAGTGGATCATGGTAGCTAACGTTAATAATGTTTGAAGGTCATGGATATGCTTGGACCTAGCTTATGGGATGTCTGGAATAACAACTCACACACGTAAATCCGATTTCATAATGACTCAAGTACACACAAACAATTAACCAATTGCCGTCTTCTGATGCAATGCTTCTTTATTTCTCATGTTTAGGATGTCGATTGAAATGGTTGCATGCATAGCTATAGAAGCCATCTCCATATTAGAGAAAATCCACTCCAGAGGGTAGGCTTTATTTAACACTTGTTTGCGATGGATACACATGGTATATAATGTTATATTTTCAGGTACGTACATGGTGATGTTAAACCTGAGAATTTCTTGCTTGGTCCTCCTGGAACGTCAGATGAGAAAAAGCTGTTTCTTGTTGATCTTGGTTTAGGTATATTGTATATCGTTTTTTTTTGGGTTTTCTTACATCGCATATAGTTCTAAAAAATTGTTGCAGACAAAATCTAAAACATTTGTTTTATTATATGAAGCCACCAGGTGGCGAGATGCATCATCTGGACTGCATGTTGAATATGATCAGCGACCGGATGTGTTTAGGTATGTTGGTGACATCTTTTTGTATTTTATTCAATCATTAATTTTTGATAATTATTTGTGTATTGATATTATTATTATTATTATTATTGAAGGGGAACTGTGCGGTATGCAAGTGTACATGCCCATCTTGGTAGGACAGGAAGCCGGAGGGATGATTTGGAATCCCTTGCTTATACGCTTGTATTTCTTCTTCGCGGTCGGTTACCATGGCAAGGATTCCAGGTTGGTTCTCAACTTTGAATGGTCTTTTTATGTGTGCGCACCTGTCTGTTTATACATATTTGTAGCCATTTGGTATTCTTAGATGGCGGTTCAAAATCTGCAGGGTGAAAATAAAGGGTTCCTTGTGAGCAAGAAGAAGATGGCAACTTCTCCGGAGACACTATGTAGCTTCTGTCCTGCCCCATTCCGGAATTTTGTTGAATATGTTGTTAATCTTAAGTTTGACGAGGAACCTAATTATGCAAAATATGTTTCCCTTTTCGATGGGATAGTTGGTCCGAATCCAGATATTAGACCCATCAACACCGACGGTGCTCAGAAGGTACATACATGGTCTTTTCTTTGAACCTGAAATGTATTAGGAACTCAACTCTTCTGTCTTGACGTATGCATGTGTTAGCTTATTGGACACAAGCGGGGAAGATTGACAATGGAGCAAGAAGATGATGAACAGCCAAAGAAGAAGATCCGCATGGGGATGCCTGCAACTCAGTGGATAAGCGTATATAATGCTCGTCGCCCCATGAAGCAGAGGTATCAAACTTAAATTTCTTTCTTTCTTATAATCATTGCCATCTGTTACCATGGGTACGTTCGTTGTGTTGTAGGTATCACTATAATGTGGCAGAAGTGAGGCTTGCTCAACATATACAAAAAGGAAATGAAGACGGGTTACTCATCAGTAGTGTGGCTTCTTGCTCGAACTTATGGGCTCTTATCATGGATGCAGGCACTGGATACACCTCTCAAGTTTACCAACTGTCTCCCTTATTTCTTAATAAGGTTCGGTTCTTCAACCCCTGTTCTTGATCTGATATTTATACACATTGGGAGACAACTAAACTAAGCGTTTTGTTTGTTTGTCTGTCTGTTTGTTTTTTAATTAAAGGATTGGATTATGGAACAGTGGGATAAGAACTATTATATCAGTGCAATAGCCGGTGCCAATAATGGGAGCTCCTTGGTTGTAATGTCAAAGGGTAAGCGTAATTACATTTTGGGTTTTTAAAGGCTTCTTCCAGTGTCCATTTTCTAGTTTTCCATCGTGTTCCTGTTTTGAAATGTAGGTACTCCTTACCTTCAGCAGTCGTATAAAGTCAGTGAATCGTTTCCGTTCAAGTGGATAAATAAAAAATGGAAAGAGGGATTCCATGTGACTGCTATGGCAACTGCGGGAAATAAATGGGCCATTGTTATGTCCCGTGGTGCTGGATTCTCTGAACAGGTAGGTACCGGGTCATTTCTAATATTTATGTTGTAGAGCAAATCTCTAATCTAAGCGAAGCCCATGTTATTCCAGGTTGTGGAATTGGACTTTTTGTATCCAAGTGAAGGGATTCATAAAAGATGGGATGCGGGGTATCGGATAACAGCAACTGCAGCTACGTGGGACCAAGCTGCTTTTGTTCTTAGCGTACCAAGAAGAAAACCCGCAGATGAAACACAGGAAACTCTGCGGACATCAGCTTTTCCTAGTACACATGTCAAGGTCAGGTTTCCCCTTCTCATCAGGCAGTCGTGTCGGTCTGATGGTTTTAGCAGTGTTCATAAACTTTGAAACTGATCCAACTGCCTAAACCCCTGGTTTACGATTTATACATTTTGGTTTTGACAGTTTTACAGTTCGGTTTAAAGTTTGGAAACCGAACTGGCTCTTTAGCCTTTTTTCTTCGTTTTGATGAACCATCTTTGGTATTTTAAAGTTTCAAACTAATGATTTTGAAAAAAAAAAAAAAACTGGTTCAATCTGCCAAAACCGAACCCTTAAACCAACCAGTTTGGCTTCTACCCGCTCAATCTGGTTGGTTTGGTTTTCGTTTTTCTAAGCCGTAGTTAGTCGATTGGATCTTTTCGTCAAAACCCATCCTTGAACATGTCTATGCTTGATTTCTTAAGTTTGTTTGTGGTCTTCTACTGCAGGAAAAATGGGCAAAGAATCTGTATATTGCTTCTATGTGTTATGGCCGAACAGTCTCATGATCGGTCACAGTCATATATATATATATATATCGACCGATTAACCGCCTACTACTTTCAAGCGGAGGTCCATTTATATTTGCCAAATAGTGGTAGTACTAACATAACGTAATTGGGCTTTGTTTTTATAATCGTTGAGATAATGCTTCTTAGTTGCCAATCAAACTGGTACATGTCCTTTGAACGATAGTCATTTTATCGAAGGGTTGTGCACATGCTTTACATAATGTTTGAATCGAGTTCTACTAGCTATTCTATCATGCATTTGTTTCCTGTCTGTTGTGTTGCACTTGATCCTGGGTTAAGACCTCATTTGTGTTGTCTCAGTAGTCAACAGGTGTAGTAAAATCAGATTTAAGGATGCTTGGGATTGTCACAATGGGTTGTTTTAACACTAGTTATTTTGGTTTGGTTTAAGATCGGTTTTGACAAAAAAAATAATAAAATAAAAGAATAAATCTGATAGACGCTAGGTGATTTCTGGGGTGTCTCGGTGTGTGGCAGGGATAGTGGTGATCTTACTGAACAAACAGAGTGCGGTTCAATGGAGACATGGGTAAAAGGTTCATGTTATGCTTAGAGGTGCACAAATCGTGTTTTTATTGTACCGGGTTCGAGTATGATTTGGTATTGGAAAATCAGGTGTTAAAGAGAAACCATGTAGGGTTTGAGTGTATGTATTGAGGAGAAAAATCTTACTTCAGGTATTCAGGTTTGGGTATTGGAAGCAGGTATGGGTCAGGATATTAATAACCAGTTTTAAAAATTGAGTTCTTTTTTATTATTATTATTATTTTACGTAAAAGTATATTAGTTTAAAGATATATTTGGTTTGTAATTTGAAAATATAATTAAAAAATTATAATAAAATAAATTCACACTAACAAATTATTTGCTTTATAATGTTTTTAGACTTAACTATAAGTGTTGCAAAGTAAACATAAAAACATACTTTAAAAGTTCGGGTACTAAAAAAAACTGTTATCGAGTATAGGTTATAACCGGGTTCGGGTATATTGTATGACCAGTTTTAGGTGCAAATTGGGTACAATTTCGGGTACGAGTATTGAGTTCAAAATGTATACCCTGTCCATACTCTATGGGTAGGGTTGGGTTTGGTTACGGGTATGAAATACCCGGGTACAAAAAAACCGGGTTTTTTTTTTCTCGGGTCAGATTCTGGATACGGATTTTTTGTGCACCTCTGGTTATGCCACCTCTTATACTCTTCTTTGATTATTGAATTATGATTCCCATCTTAGCGCCATATACCATCTCGTTTCACCCCTCCATCCCACCCTCTCATTTTTTTATTTATGGTTGTCACCTCAACGCCATATCATCATTTCCTCCCCTCCCTTCATCCCTAATCTATTTTATTCTCATCTCTTATCTTCACGCTTTGTTATCGTATATAAGATTCTAGGTTATACGCACGTTTTACACAGGTTAAATAAAGAAAATATCTCACGTAAGTAAAAGATGATGAACACCATATAAAAGTTATTAAAACCACCCATACAAGTAAGATTTTTATTTCTTTTTTTTGAAATTTAAAGAAAAACAGAAAAATCATGAAAGTAAATTTACACAATGTGAGGACCGTTTCGGTCTCGTTAACGCTCAGGTGACCTCAATAAAGCTCTTCATATTGTGCGGAATCCAATTGAAAAGTAGACATACACAAGATATCATCAATTAGCACCGATTTCATTAAGAAATATCAAGTACAGACCCTGAAATCAAACTGACAGCGCTCCGTCGTCTGAGTGCCAAAAGTTCACAAATGCTCACACCCACTCTCCTATTTATAGACCTTCCTATTTGAGCGAGTGAGCGTGGAACGACTGGAATCAGCCCATTTGTGCGAGTGAACTGAGTCTCTTCGTGCGAAGGGTTCCTTCGTACGAAGAGTACTTATACATTACAATCCCGACTTTCTAACATACAAATCTATTACATACATGACTCGATATGCTGACATAGGCAACAGACATCGTGTATCAACAATCTCCCCCTTGGATGTTGCCGTAGTCTAGATCGGTCTTCATTCTTCAATATCATTTTAATAATTTAACATTCTTTGCTTGGAAAAATTCTTCTTTAGATTTTTGACATTTCAACTCAACAATCTCCTCCTTAACTTGAGCTTCCTTTTCATTCGTCAACTTTTTATCTAACTCCCCATTTCTTTCAGCTTCTTGTTCAATTTCATTACCATTCAAATAAACATTTTAGATTCAGATTTTGAAAATTTCAAATCAAACTTTTATCAACATTTTCAAATTTCAAAATTTTTTTAACATTCTTCATCAGCATTAATAACCCTCTCAGATAACAAAGTCCAAGTTAATGACCTTGGTCATCCGATTTGTCTACCATGTCAAAGTTACTAACCTTGGTTGAACATTTTCAAACAAACTAATATTTTCTTTCAATTTCAAGTTTCAACTTTTTTTGGGTAAAGGGTTACCCCGGTGAATCTATTAAAATGCAACCGCAATTAAGTACAAGTAATGAGGATGTGTTCCACACTAGTTCATATATAGGACATGCCCCATATATGTAAATCAAAACAAAAACCAAAGACCTATAGCACCCCATTTCAAGTTTCAACTTAATGAACTTTTATTCATTTCAAAATGTATTCAGCATATTCAGATTTTGAAAATCTGCACCCCATCATCGGTTGTTAAAACATAAGATGAAACAAAATCTTTTTGTATTATCAAAAACTTTATGCTAAAACACACCTAAAATCTTTTTGGTTTATCTCTGAAATGAAATAACTATGTACAAACATATTTACAGACATATTTTTTGTGAGTTTGTGTAAGAGGATCATATCAGTCTTTGAGACAAATCACTAACACCGTTGATCTGATTTAACTTTAAGCTTTAAACAAGTTCGCTTAGATTGTCAGTATGTTTGTCCACTTAAATTTCTACACAAACTTCAATTGTTTCAAGATACGATATTAGATGTCTTAGAACTTACTTAACAATGTTTCCCACATCAGAATATACTCCCATATCAAGATTTCCTAGATTCAGTCTTACAGGTGAGTATGCCTAATTGATATCTGTATCTGGGTTAGTGCGAGGTCTTGAGAGCTCAGGTTAGTACCACCGTACAGACAAAGATATGAAGGCTCGACTTATAAGTGGTGTTCCATTTTGGAATCTTTTGACTGCTATTGTAATATCTTTCGATACTTTCAATTTTTGTGCAGTTTTCGGGTTTAAACAAAAGTATTCTACAAGTTCTAGGTCATTGCTGACGCAAAATCAGAAGAACTTGTATACTACCCCAGATATCAACTAGTTATAAAGACCTAGTATCTCAGAATCAGGCAACCTCTCAAACGAAATTGCTGACACGGTTGATTCCTCTGACAATCTGATCTCCCCGGAGGATACTGGTGATCAGAACCTTAAGTTTGCTGATGGTGAAAAGCAACAGTCTGATGCTGAAAAGCACAAGTCTCCTGCCGCCGCGAAGGTTTCTGGTTCCGCTTCTGGGGGTGCGGGTTATGAAGGACCCCCTATTCAGCCTGGAGAGTCTGAATTGGAGTTTTACTTCCGCACCTATACGGAGGATCGGAGTACGAGCTACCACCGACCCCCCTGAAGTGTTATGCAAGGGGATGATATTTCAAGTGATCCTTCTGCTTGTAAGGAGATTTTGGGTGGCTTGGGCACTCCGTTTGAAGTTAACCGTGCCCGTGCCTTGCCCCGTGAGCTCCGTATCAACCAACTCTCCTCCATGCTTGTGGGGAGTTCCATAATGGTGAATGCCATTATGGAAGATTACAAGGTGCTGGGGCGCAAGGAGGAGGAAACTGCTCGCTTGCGGGCTGAGGCTGAAGAGTTGGTGAAGGCTGCTCGTGAGGGTGCGGAGCAGCTCAAAAGGGACAAGGCTGCCTTTGAGCAGCATAAGAAGACTGAGGAGTGGGCTGCAACTGCTGGCCTTAAACAGGTTCATACTCTCGCCAAATTGCTCTCTGATGAGTGCAAGAGTTGGAAAGAAACCCTTTCTAATGAGCGCAAGACATGGAAAGAATCTTGGGCCAAACAGAATGAAACGTTGTTTCGTGTTCGTCAGGAGCTGATTAATGTCAGGGCAGCGAATGCTGCTTTGGTCAAGGAGAAGGCCGCAGCTGAGGCGGTTGCCAAAGAGGCTAAGGAGGCTGAGTCCCGCATTGCCAAGGCTCTTGAAGATGCAAAGGGAGCAGAGGTCCACGCTGCCAGGGCACTTGAGGAGGCAAATGCTGACCGTGCCAACTTAAACAAGACTGTTGAGGGCCTCCAGATATGAGTTGTTTTTGCTCTTGAATTTGTCTCTCTTTCATAAGTATGTTTATATACTTGTTTTCTTTGTTTGTTGAAAGGCTGAAGTGCAGAACCGCGTGACCATCCTTGCGGATGTCACTGCCCGCGCAAATGAAGCTGAAGCGCGGGCAAGGGAGGCTGCTGAGGCTAGGGATAGCCTTGTTTCTTCATTCAATCAGCTCAAGGACGATCGCGAGTGGATCCATGATCACGGTATTGGGCATGTAAGTATCCGGTGTCTTTGCTTTTGTTTATGTTTGCCTATGATAACCTTATTGCTTGTGCTTTGCAGATTGTTAAGGCTATCATTGATGCACCTGACAACGCAACTGGTGTAGATTTGATTAGGGTGCGCGCTCGGGATGCTGGTTTTAAAGCTGGCTACAACCGCTGCATCGGTCATATGAATATTCTGGCCCAAGGCAAATACACCGATGAAAGGTCCGGGTTCCATGGCGTGGATACCGAAGGGCGTCTTGCTGCTGCTCTTGCAGCATACAATGATATGACCATTTCCGCCCTTGAGGAACTTGACAAATGCTTGGACGCAAAAAACTATGTGGACCGCTTGCGGTTGTTGTACGGTGATGATGATGAAGAGGAGGAAGAGACCGGTGGTGATGGAACGGGTGGTGCTGGTACCAGCGGTACAAAGAAGGACTAGGTTGGCCTGCGTGCCTTTTTGTTTCCTTAATGTAAATGTTAGAACTTTATGTAAATCCTTTGTACACCGCGTAGGTGTAAGAATTTTTTGAATATAAAGTTTAACTGTTTTTGTTCAATTTGTACAAGTGTTTTTACTACTTGCATGTTTGAACGTGTATATGCAGAACTCTACACGTTGTAAACACGGTTGAGTATACTCTATACCTTTGTCGTATGAGCATTAGTCAATTCCTGTTTTTGTCCCGTTAGGGTTTAGGAATTGTGTAGGCTTTGCGAAACCTATATGTGCGTATCCAGCCGGATAGACATTTAACGTTTTGCCGTTGTTAATCTATTACAATATTTGTGTGTGGTTACCACTTTGTGTGGGTATCGCGAATGAAGATTTGCCAATCTGTTTTTGCAGATACCGCAAAGTGGAACACGCATTTGTAATAGAAGGAAATAAACAATATTGCATTAAATCGTTCATTTATTTATTTGCAAATGGCCTGCGGCCTGATAGGTTACATGGAAAATGCAAAAACATGGCTTACATGTAACAGCGTCGAAGCTGTTGTGCATTCCATGTGCGTGCGATAGGTTCGCCTTCTAACGTTTGCAGCTTATACGTGCCTTTGCCCAGGACTTCTTGGATGAGGTAAGGTCCTTTCCACTTGGGGGAAGTTTCCCTGGGCACTCAGCGTTAGATGCTTCGTTATCGCGGAGGACGTAGTCTCCCGAGTTGAAAGTACAAACGTGGACGCGTGAATTGTAGTACTTTTCAAGCTTGGATTTGTACTTGGCTTCATTGATGGCAGCGTTTTCACGCCTTTCTTCCAAGAGGTCTAAGTCAACCTTGCGTTCCGCATTGTTGTCTATCTTGTCGATAGCCAACATTCTGGGTGAGGGGAGACCTACTTCCGCGGGGATCACCGCTTCTGAGCCATAGACCAGGCTGAAGGGTGTTTCACCGTGACTTGTCTTTGGGCTTGTTCTATGGGCCTATAAGATGCTTGGGAGTTCATCGACCCAGCCGCGTCTGGCTGTTCCCAACCGTGCTTTGATGCCTTCGACTAAACTTTTATTGATACTCTCAACTTGGCCATTCCCTTGCAGATGCGCCACTGAGGAGAATATGTGTTCAATGTGTAGTTCCTCTAGCCATTTTTGAAACTCGTCGGCAGCAAAGTTGGTGCCGTTATCGGTAACGATGCACATCGGTAGACCGAAACGGCAGATGATATGTTCCCAAATGAATTTCCTTGTTATCATAGCGGTGGTCGAGGCGAGTGGTTTTGCCTCTACCCATTTTGTGAAGTAATCCACGGCCACTATGATAAATTTCACCGCACCTGGTGTGTCTGGAAATGGTCCCACCACATCGATTGCCCATTTTTGGAATGGCCATGCGGTAGTGACGGGGATCAGGTTGTTCTTGGGGCGCAAGGTCTTCGGAGCGTGCCGTAGACAATTAAAACACTTGCGCAAAACCTTAACCGCATCCAGGTGCATGCCGGGCCAGTAGTACCCGACAATTCATGATCTTGACCACCACCATTCGTGGGCCCGCGTGTATGCCACAGATTCCCTCGTGTATTTCTCTGATGAGGTATGTGGCATCTTGGGGGTCGACGCAGCGTAGGAGTGGCCCCAGGTATGATTTTCGGTGTAGAATACTGTCTCCCATTTGATAATGGCACGCTTTGTACTGCAACTTACGTGCCTCTGACTTGCTTTCGGGAGTAACACCTGATTGCAAGTATGCAATGATTGGTGTCATCCAGGATGTTGTACCGTATTGGATGACATTGACCTGGCGTAGGGGTACTGAAGGATTTTGTAAAATCTCGATGCGTATCTCCTTTGCCAGGTGTTGGAAGCTGGTGGATGCGAGTTTTGAGAGTGCATCCGCAGGTTTGTTTTCACTTCTGTTGATATGGCGGATATTGAAGGAAGTGAATTTTGACTTCAATTGCAAGGCTTGTTCGAGGTAGTGGATCATAATATCCCCTTTTGCAGCATAGTCATCGCGCACTTTCCCTGCAACCAACAATGAGTCGACGTGTGCTTCCAAATGCTGCACGCCGAGCTTGACTGCCAGACGTAGCCCTGCCAGTAGAGCCTCATATCCTGCCTCGTTATTTGTGCTTTTGAAGTCGAGGCGGATCGCATAGGTAAGCTCTTGGCCGTCGGGGCTGACCAGTCGCAGACCCGCACCTGCACCATCCTCATTGGATGCACCATCGGTATATAGTGCCCAGGTTTCTGAGGAGGATGGTGGTGGTGCAGGGTTTTATTCTTGTTCGCACTCTTGAATGCGATTCGCCGGTACTTCGGCAACGAAATCAGCCAGGACCTGGCCTTTGATTGCGGGGCGCGGCTTGTAGTTCAGCGTGTGTGCGCCCAGCTCAATTGCCCATTTTGCTAATCTCCCAGAGATGTCAGGTTTTGATAGGATCGAGCCGATCCTGTAGTTGGTTAACACCGTGATGATGTGGTTTGCAAAGTAACGTCGCAACCGTCGTGACGCGTGCACTAGTGCCAACACCAATTTCTCCATGATGGAGTATCTTGTCTCTGGGTCGTTGAGCATTTTGCTAATATAGTAGATGGGTGTTTGAACTCCCTCTCGTTCCACTATGAGTACTACACCTACCGCGTTGTCCGCGGCAGATAGGTATAAGATAAGTGGCTCGTCCTTGTGTGGTGCGGTTAGAGTTGGGAGTTGAATCAAACACTCTTTCATCTCCCGGAAAGCGTTTTCGGCCTCTGCGGTCCATTGGAACTGTTCCTTTTTAAGCAGTTCCACAGGGTTTTGATGAAAGGATAGGACTTAGCTGCATGATTGGCTAAGAACCTATTTAGTGCGGCTAGCCTGCCGGCTAGTCGTTGCATTTCTTTCATCGTGGAAGGCGATGGCATGCGCTCTATCGCCTGAACTTTTTCCGGGTTTACTCTGAATCCATCTTTTGTTACGATGAATCCAAGGAACTTGCCTTCCTCCATTCCAAACGAGCATTTCCCTGGATTGAGCTTCATATTGACGCTTCGCAGAGTTTGGAATGTTCTTTCAATATCGGTGAGCATGGTATCCTCTTCCATGCTCATGACGACCAGGTCGTCTATAAAGATTTCGACACTTTTGCTGATTTGGCCGCGAAAAGTGTCGTTCATCAGCTTTTGATAGGTTGCGCCTGCATTGCGCAATCCGAACGACATCTTTGTGTAGCAGTAATTTTCGGTGGGCGTACGGAATGCCGTTTTATCTTCGTCCTCGATTGCCATTTGTACCTGGTGGTAGCCTTTGTAACAATCGAGGAAACACTTCCATCGAAATGGTGCGAGGTTATCGACCTTCTCATCGATCTCCGGGAGTGCGTAACAATCCTTGGGACAGGCTTTGTTGAGATATTTGTAATCGACGCACATGCGCCAGCCCCCGGATGGTTTTTCTACCATGACTGGGTTGGACAACCAAGTCTAGTACTTGACTTCCCGCAGGATGCCTGCGGAGAGCAACTCTTTGACCTGCTCATGCATCGCCTCGTTCTTTGCGGATCCAAGGTGGCGTTGGCCTTGGATCACTGGCTTGATACCTGGCAAGGTATTCAAGAAATGTTGCGCAATTTCGCGTGGCACCTCTGTTATGTCTGCGGGTGTCCACGCAAAAATATCCTGGTTCCTGAAGAGGAGCTGGTTCAGGTGCGCTCTGATGTAGGGGGACAAGGCGTGGCCCAACGTGACCGTTTGCTCTGGTGATACGTGGTTGAAAACCGGTGTTCGTTATTGTGTAACTTTGTGTTTTTATATAAGTTTCAATCTTGAATGGCCTACTTTTAATAAGATTTGTGTTATGTAGGTTTAACGAAGTTTAAGGAGCTTTTCGGGAGCTTTACGAGTCACCGGGTCGAAAACCGGAGCACTGGGACGCATTACGGGTCAATCAGGAGTATAAGAGGCGAAAAAGCGGAGATCTCACAATGGAGAGCCCGTCGCCGAAGGGTCCAAGGCCGTCGGCGACGCCCCCTGAATATGCCCGTCGGCCAGGAAGTTCCGTATCCAGTCAATTAGGCCGTCGGCCGGTTATGCATTTTTGGGAGCCCGTCGGCGACGGGGTCAGACCCGTCGGCGACGGGTAAGGGTTTCTCAGAACGTGAATTTTGAGGTTTTCTTGGTTAAGCTCGAGTTTCATTGGTCCTTTGGCATTAATTTCGTAAGTTACACTCTAATTGAGTTTGAACTTGATCTCTTGGAGCCACAATTGAGGAGGCATCACCTACCATTCCATCTCTAATCCATATCTCAATCTCCACAACCCGGATTCATCATCAAGAATCAAGAATCATCTACCATCATCATTTACTCACCATCCAAAACCCTAATTCTCCATTTCATCATCCATCTCACCATCATCATCCATAAACCCCAATCATCCATCATTCCTTCATCCTTCAAGCTTCAAGATGACTTCATCCGCGTTCCAATCATCCGGTGATCACGCTTCTTCAACCATGAGCGGCTAATCATCTCGGTTTCACCCCCGTGTAGGTAGTTGTTAATTTTAGTGTTTCGAATTGTTCTTGTTTCAACTTAGTGACAATTTGTGTTTGGTTTTTGAAACTTTTGACAATAGTATTACATTTGTTACGAATTCGTGAATTGTCGAACGATGTTAAAAGTTATGACTTTGCAAAATGGTGATATGTAATTGTACATTGTCGTTGTTAGGATTTACTTGTGTTGATTACAAAGTGTCTTTTTGTCCGTTCTTCGGGACGTTGATAGCTAGTAGCACCTAAGTCACGGTACACTAAATCCGTTAATCGAATGCGTTTGAGTTGAAACTAAAACTTGTAGAAATCCTACGTTAACAATTACCGAAACCGGGCGTGATTCCTTTTTATTATTATTGTTCTAGTAACCATTTTTCTTGCAATCGTTAATTAGTAGTTGTTAATCATTCTCATCAATTCATTTAGTTAAAAATCATATCTCTCAATTAAACGAAAACACAAAATTATTCTAGCAAGCTTCATATATTGTGACACTTTTGATAATTCAATCGAATCCACACACAAACCACATACTCTTCGTGGTTCGACCCCTTGCTACCACTAGCTATTTATTAAGGGTAAATAGGGCTTATAAATCTTATCTTTGACCGGAGCGCGACACTCCGATCATCTGGGTGTCTCGCGTTGAGAACCCATTTTTCAGGTTGGGTGTTGGGTGTAGGCCTCGCCATCTTGGTTGGACGCAGCTCGTCCGCCGACATGACTTCCCTGCGTGTGTAGATTATCGCGACCCCCGTTTCGGTTGGGAAACCGACAGTAGAGTGGGGTACGGACGTAATCATGTTGAAGTCGCTTTGGGATTCTCTCCCGAGAAGCACGTCATATTTGGAGGTGTGAGGTAAAACCATGAAGTTCACCTCCTCAGTTCGTGTGTGCCTTCCGTTGGTGAGGCGCAGAGGAAAAGTAATTTGGCCCAGGGGGAAAACAGTTTCCCCTGCGAACCCGGCCAAAGGGTAGTCCACCGCTTGCAACCGATCCTTGTCTTCCTGATCGAACTGGTTGAAGCACTGCTCGTATATGATGTCAGAAGTACTGCCCGGGTCGATGAATAATCGCTCGGTGCAGTAGTGAGCCAGGTAACCTGTAATAACGACGGCGCGCCTGTCGCGCGGACCGCCTTGGACTTTTGGAAAGACGACTTGCTCGTCTTTCTAGTCATTGTCCGGTCTTCTCGCCGCCTTGCGCGGCCTTCCTTTGCCTCCGTTGATCATATGGGTTGAGGCCACATACATGGTCCTCTTACCCGCGGAGGTGCTCTCGTTGTGGGGGGTGATGCGCTTGGTTGGCTTTTGCGCGCCGGGCAACAGATGTTGCAGCTTCCCCTCCTTTAGGGCCCGCTCAATCTCCAGTCGGAGACTGATGCAGTTGTTTGTTGTGTGGCCCGAGTCCTTGTGATACTCACAATAGAGTGTGAAATCCTGGTTTTTCTTGGATTTCATCGGCTGGGCCGGTCGCAGAAATTGCGCGTCCGTAAGGAGGATGTTGCTTAGCGACTGGGTAATCTCAGTCCAGTTGCGGTCCCGAGACTCTTTCTTCGACGCCCGGTTTTCACGCTGGGCGTTGATTGTTGCCCTTGCGTCGGGCTGGTTGTTACGCGGGACGCACGGCTTGGGATCGCTGCCGCGATTCCATGTGTCCCGGTTGCGCTTGTTGTTACGCTTAGGTTCATGGCGGGAGGACTGGCCTTCCGCTTGGGGCTGTGCTTTTGCGAGGTGCGGTTTAAGGGACCGCTGAGTCTGGGCATATGTCTTGACTGCAGCCATGACATCTTCCCATTTCTTTGGCAAGCCTTCCTTGCCGGAGATGGTCATGACCATTTGTTCATCTTTAACGGTTACAATGAAATGGTTGCGTGCCATCTGGTTTGCCACGCCACCTATCTCCAGGCATTCTTTGTTGTAGCGGACGACAAACGACTCAAGAGATTCGTTTTCTCCGCGCCAGATGTTCATGACATCCATCGAGTCACGCTCGTGACGTCACTGTTGGCAAAAATGTGCGAGGAACTTTGCATGTAAGTCCTCGAATGAGGCCAGTGATCCTACTAGCAAAGAATCGAACAAAGCCCTGGCCAGACCCGTGAGGGTCTGGGGGAAAAAATGATACCAGGTGGGCTCGTCCCACCTGCCGTTGCACCCTGCGCCGATGAAGATGTTCATGTGATCGTTCGGGTCGGACGACCCATTGTATTTCCCAACGTTTAATGGGAATTTAGTGGTGGTGACATCGGCGTGGGCAATCTCCAGGGCAAACTTGGAGTTTTCGGTCACAGCCTTTGGCCTATAGGGTTGGTTCTAGTGGCGCTTTGCAGCGCGGAGATAGGTGGTGCGGGGTTGAGTGGGAGGAACATAGTTGCGTCCTCCCTGTCTACTGCTAGTAGCGTGCGACTCCCCGCCATACGTATGGTCGTCCGGATCGGTACGGCCATGTCCCTCTTGGTGGGATTGTGGTCCCAGCCGGCTCTGGATGCCGGAGCCGTGGTGGGCTGTAAATTGCCGCCTGTTTTCGCCATAAGGGCCTAGGCGGCTATGTACTGGGCCCCTGGTGCGAGACCCGTATGAGGAATCGTCCTCATCAATTGTGTGGACTTCACAGTAAGAGGAGCCGCGGTCTTCACGCCTGCTTCTGGAGGCTGGGTGCGTGGTGGCCCTGCGGTCGTACTGTAAAATACGACCCGCAGGGGTATGCGGTGTCGGGGTAGGTCCGACCGGTACTTGTATGCTGCGGCCAAGCTCTATTGTATGCTGCGGCCAGCAAAGCTTGTTGCTGGTCATACCAGGCATGAAGATTCATGTCTGGAGGAATCACATATGCGTACTGTGAAAGATCGTGTCCAAACGTAAGGGATGCGCCCCCTTGCGTTGATGTGCCAATATGGCCAGGATTTGGGACTTGAGGAGTGGTCCCCACAGGCCTTGGGTTTGCGGGGTTTAGGTTATCCCCGGTAGTGTTGTTTAGACGATCAGACATGATCTTTTGAGAGGGAGAGGGATGGTTAAAAAAGTGCTAAGAGTAGCGGTGGGCGCCAATGATGAAACAAAGGTTAACCGGGCAGGGTTAACTCACTGGTCTCGTCAAGAAGGGTTACTCCCTTCCTCTCGAGGATCGCTGGCTGGATCGTCCGCCGGTTGATCTCCTGCACAAGGAAACAAACCGTGACTCGTAACAAGGAGGATGGGGTGGGGGGTGCTCCTTGTTACCACTCTCCGGCGTGAGAATCAGTAATTTGCTTGGGAAGCAAAGTGTGATAGTAATTGTAGTGAGAGAGTTGTGAAAGATACCTCAAACTTGGTTTGGGGTTGGTATTTATAGCCGAGGAGTGAAGGAGGAGTTGAATGGACGGACTGACGACGTGCAGCCCTTATGCAGGTGTGTCAGGCTTGTCGGTTGTGGAGGTGAAGCCACGTCCTACTGCAGTGTCAGTCTGTTGCTTACGTGTGGTCTGACAGGCGACTGTCATTGGTGCCACTTGCTCTGTACTGTCAGTCCCACTTGCCTTGTGGGCAGGATGCGGTGCCGCGCCGCATCGCTACCTGCGGTAACTGCCGTTGTTCCCGCGTTGTCCTTCTGGCAAAGACTGTCGGATGCGGTGCCGGGCCGCATCGCAACTTGTGGTGACTGTTGCTGTTATCCAGATCCCTTATATTGATAGAAGTGTTCACAGGATGCGGTGCTAGGCCGCATCGCTATGCGTACACCATTTTCATACACTAGACGCGGTGCCACGCCGCATTGTTATACCGTTCTCATACTCCAGGTAAGTCCTCTTCCATCATTGGGCAGATTGGATTCGACCTCTGTGTTCGCGCGTGCCCGCACGGACATAGATAAGTCTTTAGCTAGTGGGGGTTTTAATAAGGGTAATGGTCACTCGCGGTCATGTTGACGCGAGATCTGGGACCATACCCCTTCAGTTATGTTTATATCTTGAAAAACAATTTTACTAAATGTACGAAATCTACTGGCACATCATCAGTGAGAGCGTTTAACAACTTTTAGCTTTGCATTTCTCTAGCATGTTGTGATAGTCCACTGATATACTATCATTTTCTCCTTTTTACACGAAAATTCTTTTGTCTTTTTTCATGTTTTTGTACATTTTCAAATTTTTAAATGTTTTTGTATTATCACTACATTTTCTCCCCCTAAATTTAAAAACATTTTAAAAAAAGAAAATGACAAACCGATGCGGTTTACATCAAATCGCCATCCGTTTCTGCTTCACATTCTTTGTTTATCCTTTACCCCTCATGATGACAAAACCTTGATACCTTTTAAATTTCTTTAAAAACATTTTCAATTCTGTTTGATCAACTTGTTTTGTTTGTTCAATAGTGAAGGTTCTGTGAACATTTTAATCTTCTTCAAAAATATTTTCAAACTCATAATAAATTTTTCAATCAAACCCATCATAGCCTTTTTCTGAACATCCAGACTCTGTCTATAATCCACTATATATGTTTTATGCGCAGAATACAGGGTTCATTCGCCCGAAATAGTTCATCCGTGAATACAGGGTTCATCCGGCGGAAACAGGTTCATTCGGCTGAAAAGGTCCATTCGCCAGTTCATTTGAAAAAGGGTCCATTCGATGAAACTAGTAGATCTCTTGTTGTCCACTCGCAGAATTAGTTATTACAGATCTGCTGTCCATCCCCTCGAATCTTTTCAACAGTTTATTACAGATCAAGTATCAGGAAATTCTGTCTATTCGCTGGTTATCAGATTCATCTGCATTTGTTCGAAACTAGTTCATCCGCAGATCCTTACTTCCCCATCCGCTGAAACAAGTCTGAAACTTAGTTCATTCGGCCAAATCTGGAAACAATTCAAAGTCTATCTGCTGCAGTATATAAGTCCATTCGTTGGTTATATGTTCATGTGTTGGTTAATTCGGGAATTTAAGTCCATTCGTTGCTGTTATTGAACTAAGTGTTCATCTGCTGGAAACAGAATTACATTTGTTGCAAAGTCAAAACTGGTTCATCCGCAGATTCATACGTCCATTTGTCCGAATATGTATTCAGTTTTCATCCACAGAATTCAAGCTCATCCTCTAGACAGATTCTTCATCCGCTGAAATAGTGTACATCCGCTTAAAAAGTCCATTCGCTAAGTGAATCCATCCGCGCTGAATTTAGATTCATCTTGCTGAAAGTTTGCGCAGAATCTGGTGTTCCAGTTGTTACGGATCAAGACTTATTCGAAAGTCACGAATCAACATTCACGGGTTTACTATCTATGGATCAAGAGTTGTTATGAACCAAGAAAACCATAGTTCATCCGCGCATATCTAGTGTTTTTAAGTGATCGGTTTCAAAATTGTTTAATCGTTTGTTTGTCTGATTGCAGGTGATTCGAAGATGCAAAATCATGGCAGACGAATTCTACAATAAATTCTATAACGCATTTACGTCCGAAACAACGTCGGAGACAAAGAACATTTCAAAAACGATTTCGGATAGTTTGAATTACGACGTGTACGGAAACCATCAGAAACCACCGAGACTTATGAATATCGAGGACTATAACTAGTGGAAAAACCGATTTGAGGGTTGGGTAAAAGCGTTTGCTTACGATAGTTGGGTAATGTTAAAATTGGGATATACAAAACCAACAAAAGAAGGTGGAATTTTATTAACACTCGATGAGTATACTGAAAAAGATGTAAAAGACGTTTTTGTTGAACAAAAAATGATTGCACTATTATACCAGTCTGTTAGAGACGACATCATTTCACTGCTTCGTTATTATGACACTTCAAAAGGTTTATGGGAAGCATTAAAGAAAAAGTGTACGGGTTGTGATGAAATTGTCAAAAACAAGAGATCGTTACTGAAAAAGGAGTTTGATCTGCTTACATGCTTGAAAGGCGAAAACGTTCGTCAAATGATTGAAAGATTTTGCCATCTGAAACTCGAACTTGAAAGTTTGGTGTTTTCAAAGACAACGAAGAGATCTTTGATAAGCTGATCGAAGCACTTCCAAATGAAAATGATTGGCAATACTATCTCATGATTCTCAAAAACGGCAATGATACTAAAACGATGAGTCTTGATTGGTTGATCGAAAAACTTGAAGGCCACGAACTGGAAATACAAAAACAGAACAAAATGGCCAATGCAAATTATCAGCAAAAAGTCAATTTGTACTACAGAAGAAGAATGCTGATGAACAATCAAGCACCAAAGACGGCTTTTAGTGCTAGAAGTTCAAACGATTCATCAAAAAACAGTCTTCCAAAGTATGATTCGGGTTATCATTCATCATCTGCTTCAAACCAATCTAATTCGAACATAGTTCAATGCAACATCGCCATAGACCTGAAAAACTCTCAAAGCCTGAATGCAGAAGCAGCGAAGCAACATATAGTATTTCTAGCATCAATTATGGAGTCATATGAAAGTCCGGTAGCGGGTAAGGTTGGAAACCCGAATATGACGAAAGAAGATTATGACTAGATCGATCTAGAAGAGATGGAGCTGATAGATATAAGATGGTGCATGGCTAGCGTTATGAGGAGAGCACAACGGTTTATGGAGATTACAGGAAGATCATGTCTTGGGGCTGTTGATACAAAGCTAGGGTTTGATAAATCGAAGGTTACCTATTTCAAGTGCAAACAGAAAGGCACTTTAAGAGACACAAACATGCAAACAAATGAAGCTGTGAATCCATTTAGAGATGATTATTATCAAAAAGCAATCTACCATCGCATCAGTGAGCCGCCAAAGGTGAATCAAAATAAAATCAGTGAAGGTTCATCAAAAGATAGAAAACAAGCAATGGTGATAACTCAAGAAGACGAAGGTTTCAATTGGGATAAATACATTCCAAGAGAAAAGTATGTGTTGGTTGCTAAGGTAGATAATAGATGGCAGAGAAGCTTTGCTCGAGAGGAAATTAATAAGTTGTATGATCCTTTTGATGAAGCTAAGGAAGCAAAGAGATGGGATGCTGAAAGAGAATACTACTTGGATCTACATGGTAATCCGGTGGTTGATCCTAATAAAGTGAAGTTTGACGATGTGGTAGCTGTAATTCCAACCTGTCAGCAATTTTATACGAGAAGGTCGATAGAGAAAGATTACGAGGAGAATCTGTTTAAACCTATAAACGAAGTGTTTTACGCGAGTCTAACGAAGGTGATGGAGTTGGTAAAGAAGAACGAAGAAGTTGTTGAGAAGCTGGTTGAAGAGCTAAAGAAGACAGTAGGAGAAGCTGTTGAAAACCAGCAGAAGAGTGATGAAAATCCGAAACAGACGACAGAAGAATCTAAGGTGCCAGATGAAACTGAGGTAAAAATTCAAACTGATTCTTCTGAATCGTCAAATAGCTATGAAAATGTTAAACAATCTGTTGATAAAACTGAAGAACAGTGCAGGAAATGCATGGAAACGTGCAGAGCTTGTGCTGAAAAAGATGAAAATTTAAAATTAAGATATTTTGAATTTACTAAGATTGAAACAGTTTTCAAAACAAAGTGTAAAAAAATGCTTGAAAATGAAGAAGTTTTAAAACAAAAAGTTGAAAAGCTGGCACTGAAATATCAAGATTTTGAAAAAGAAAATGAAATTTTAAAACAAAAGTATTTAGCAAAATGTAATGATTGTTTATAAAAAGATAATATCATTCAAGAATTACAGAAAGAATATGATAGAATAAATTTTGCAAATAATAACATACAAGAAGCTTATTAAACTTTGAAGAGACAAGTCAAAAGTATGGACGGTAGATTGTCAAAATGTCTAGAAACAACAAGACTTGTTGAAGCCAAATATGAAGGAAAACAACGGGTTTTAAATCAATATATTGATGAAGTTGCTAAACTTAAACAAGAATTGGCTGAAAAAGAAAAGGTTGTAAATAAACTTCAAAGTTATCATGCTTCTTCGTACATTCTTGAACATATTTTCAACATCACGCCAGATAATAAAGATTCTGAAAAGAACAAAAAGGGTATTGGTTCAGAATATCATCAGGTGCCACCACCGTTGGAGAATAATTACACGTTCTATGATGACGAAGAAGTGGCAAAAGGCTTGAACATGGTTGACCAATTACCTGAGAATATTGACGTGTTTTACACCAAATCTGACGATACTGGTGATTCAGAGGTGGTAAGTAAGGTAGTTGAAAGCGTTCTAAATGAGAATCATTCTACCAATAGTGGTAAGTTCGAATCACAGGATGAAGATGAGGAAAGTTTGCACAAAAATTATTTGAAAAATTCAAAATCTGAGAAAAATGAGAATGAAGATCCAATAGGATTGGCCTATACCATGATTGGATTGGACAAATTATTTTCAGATGTTGAGTTTCCGATTCAAAATGTGATTCGGGATAAGATCGACAAAGTGTTCAAAGTGGTAGAAATCGAGAAAACTGAAATTGTAAAATATGCAGGAAAAGAGAGCAAGAAAACCTTTTATAACAAACCTAGTTACAAAAAGAAAAACATGAAGGCTGGGTTGGATTATAAAAAGAAACAAAACCAAACGAAACATTTTGAAAAGTCAAATCATCAGAAAAAGATGAACTTTGTTCACGGAACAAGTTCCGAAAAAGAGAAAGAACTCCAATTCAGACGACAGACTAATGAGGAGTTCTATGCTCAGAAAAAACAACAACAGGCCAAAGATGTTTCCAAGAAAACATGTTTTAAATGTGATCAAATTGGACATGTTGGTCGCGAATGTCCAAATCTAAAGCCTGTTGATGTTGAGAAAAAGAAAGTTGATGTTGTACAAGAGAAAAAGAAGTCTGATGTTGTGAAACAAACGTCAACCGAGTTTGAGTCAAAACAAACTTGGAATCCGAAAACATAAAAGGGTGATTCACAACAAACTTGGAAACCAAAGACACCCAGATTTGAGACAAAACAAAGTTGGAAATCAACGGCTGATTTAACAAAGCCAAACCAATTTTGGAAACCTAAAGCTGATTTGGCAAAACAAAACATTCAAAATGAAAGATTTTATCAAAGAAATGTTTTAAAAGGACAAATCTGGGTGGTCAAGAAACAAAAGACTTCTGTGAGTGAGAAAAGGAAAATCGATTCAACCAAAAAGGTAGAAAATAAGAATGAAAAAGTTTTTGTGAAAAATGATAAAGATTTTCCAAAGTTGAACAATTCGTATTGTGTCACAATACCCAAGGTCAAACAGGCCTGGGTTGCATTATTCAAGTGATTGAGTTAGTTAAATGTGCAGGTGCTCCTGAAGACAGCCGAATGTCAACACGAGGAGAAGAGCAGCCTGGCATAGGAGGAAGATCCCTGAGATTGAAAAACAGGGAGTGTTGGTTTCTTTTGTAAATAAATAAAACATAAATCAAAAACCCTAAAAATAGAAAAATTTAAAAACTAAAAAATATGTTTTTATTTTTGTCAAAAATTGAAAAATGAAAAAATATGTTTGTTAAAAATAAAAATTTTTTGAAAAAATGTTGATTGAATACGCCGAAATCCTCACGGCTGAACAAACATGATTAAACTCACAAGTGGTTGAAAACGGTTTTAACATGTCAAAAATTAATGTGTTGTAAATCATGGGGGGTATTTTATGCAAAATAGAGCATGTTATTGCAGAAAATGGATGGTGAGATGAAGCTATATACATCGATTATCAAATTTTCTTAAATGTTTTGGATTTTAGGGGGAGTAAAAATTTTGAAAATACAAAAACATTTGAAAATTTGAAAAAAACCAAAAACATGAGAAAATTTAAAAAAGAGTTTGTGTAAAAAGAGGATATGATAATACATAAGTAGACAATTACAGCATGTTAAAGAAATAGAAATTTAAATGTGATAAACGGTCTCACTGATGATATGCCAGTAGGTTTTAACACACTTAGTAAATTGATTTCGAGATATAAACCTAAATATCAATATACTTTCTTATCTCATGGGGAACATCTCTCGGATATATGGACTTAGTACTCCGAAATTTCGTTTGAGAGGTTGCCTGCCTGATTCTGAGATATTAGGTCTTTATACTTACTGATATCTGGGGTATTATACTTGGTCTTCTGATTTTGGGTCAGCAATGGCCTAGACCTCGTATAATGCTTTTGTGTGCTTAAAAACTTCCCCTCTGCATAAGAAATTGGAAAATATCGAAAGATATAAATCAAGTGCAGTTGTAAAGAAGATTCCTAAGTGGAACACACCTAAAGTCGAGCCTTCATCTCTTTGACTAAACGGTACTTTATACCTGAGCTTTCAAGGTCTCGCACTAACCCAGAGTACAGATATCAATATAGTATATTCACCTGTAAGACTGAATCTAGGGAATCTTTATACCGAAGTATATTCTGAGGTGGGACACGTGAGTAAGTTAAGTTCTTAAAACACTAAATCTCGTATCTTGAATCAATTGAAGTTTGTGTGAAAATTTAAGTGAATTAGTATATTGACTATCTAAGTGAATTGTTTAGAACTTAAAGTCTAAAAAGGTCAACGGTGCTAATGATTTGACATAAACTGATATGATCCTCTGACACGAACTCAAACAAAAACATTGTCTGTAAATATTTCTTTACTGTTTTTCTTTAAAGAAAAATCACAAAAAGATTTTCGGAGTGTTTTAGCATAAATTTTGAAAAAGTCAAAAAGATTTTTGTTTCAACTT
This sequence comes from Helianthus annuus, assembly GCF_002127325.2. NCBI lineage: Eukaryota > Viridiplantae > Streptophyta > Magnoliopsida > Asterales > Asteraceae > Helianthus > Helianthus annuus. The sequence continues at coordinate 153,415,765 of NC_035440.2, forward strand.
ATTTTCGACAACCGATGTTTGAAAGCTGAGTTTCAAAATCTAAGTATGCTGATCATGTTTGTGAAAATAAAACAAGTTCATTAGGTTGAAACTTGAAGTTTTTAAATGAAAAAAATTCAAAAACAGTTTGTGAAGTCTCCAAGGTCATTAATTTGGACTTGGATGATAATCTGTGAGGATTTTGGTAGTTGGATACTTTCACTGCCAGATATTTAGTTATTTGATAGGGGGGGAGAGTGCTAGTATGAAATCCTGGAGTTTTTAAAACTGTAAAATGGTTTTTATAGTGCCAGGTTTCGATACTGAGATATAATAATCTTTAGTTGTCAAATCTTTGTGAAAGCCAGATTACGACCCTGATAGCTGAGGCTAAGGGGGAGTCTAAAGAAAAGCTCAAAGCAAGGGGGAGCTTGCAATCGAAGAGCCAGGTGACTATCCTGGAGGAGAAACTGAAGAGAGAGAGAGAGAGAGAGAGAGAGAGAGAGAGAGAGAGAGAGAGAGAGAGAGAGAGAGAATTTACCGAAAGGGGGAGCTAAAGGATTCAAAACGCAGAATCAAGAGAAACTTATTTGCGCATTGGGGAGTCTATGGTGCTAAAGATGTCAAAGCTTCAAAAAGACTAACAGAGAGAGAGAGGATAAAAAGCTATGAGATTGACTGCAACAATATCCAAGGGGGAGTCTGTGAGTGCAGTATGTCTATCGCTTCCGTCAATCACGTATCATAGCAGAGAAATGATCAAGACAAGGTTTAGAATTGTTAAATATAGGAGAAAAGTCTATTCGTACAAAAGAGAGTCCATTCGGACGAATGGGGTTCATTTGTAAATAAGGAGTCCATCCTTAGTTAGAGATCCCTTATACATAGGCCTTTAGTCTTATCATTTAAGAACTTTTAGAACTTGGAGAGCTCTTGGAGATCTCGAGAGAGAAAGTTCTACACAAGTGTTTTCAAGGTTGTAAATTGTCAAACATCAATAGAAAACGCATTATAATTACGTTTTTGTGTCTGATCCACTCACGTAAACGGATTCCGCGCGTGATACGTGATATTCGCAGTCATCGGGATTACGAAATCGATCCGGAAACGAACATACATAAAATACTATAATGAAACCACGTAATGGGTATTCAAAATCACGTAGTCGAGTTCTAGGTATTCAAAATTACGTAATCACGTAATGGGTATTTAAAATCTTGATTTTTTTTAAAGAAAACTGTAACAATGCTGCTCGAATTAAAGAAAATGAAATATCCGTTAATACCGTATAATTTAAAAATATATATATATAATTGTTTAAACCTCATATTTTGTAAAATATCACTACTTAATTTTGAACTACTAATTGAGAGATGAATGGATGAGTTTCTCCCCTGCACTTTGTAGGCTTCATATGCCTTGTACAAGTAACTCTTCTCTGTATAAAACTCATAACTTATCTTTATATATAAATGAGTTAAAACAATTTAATGCAAAGTCAAACTCTTGTCGTTGGAGTGAGGGTAGTCGCTAACTTGACTTGCGGAGAACCTATTACAAACACTAAGGAGGCAACCGTTAACTTATCCCGTTAACTTATTAGTATTCCTCCACATTCCGTTCACGTCTCTTCCAAGAATCTATATCTCTACATTAACCAATCCCCACACACCATTTCCCCATCACCCACAATTCCACAAACATCAAATCAAATGGATCCTTCTCATCCCTCCGCCTCCAACTCATCACCGCCACCACCGCCACCGCCACCACCAACGGAATACCCACCGGAACCCCTCACCGAACGCGTCCTCCGCGCACTCGAACACCGCCTCCGTCTCCTGCACCGCTCCAACTCCGACTTCTTTGTCTTGGGTGCCACCGGAAACGTCTACACGGTGAACCTCTCCCCGGCCCCAACTTGCTCGTGCCCCGACCGCACCACCCCTTGCAAACACATCCTCTTTGTCTACATCCGCGTCCTCTCTGTCTCCCTAGACGACCCCTGCCTATGGGGCACCACCCTCCGCCCGAACCAGCTCACCCGTCTCCTCTCAGCTCCTGTCTCATTCGATGCCGTTGCGGGTGTCGCCATCCGGCAACGCTTCCAGGAGATGTATCTCCAGCGTGCCGCCACCCACCCGGACGGGAAGGTGCCCCCGGTTCGGGCAGAGGAAGGGGCCGCGTGCCCCGTGTGTCTAGAGGAGATGGGGAGGGAGGATCGGAAACTGGTGGCGTGTGCCACGTGTAAGAATCCGATTCATGAAGACTGTTTGTTGGCTTGGAAGAGGAGTAGTAGGAGAAGGTCTACAAGTTGTGTGATATGTAGAGCACGGTGGAGAGACCGAGCTGAACAGGAAAAGTATATTAACCTCTCGGCTTATGTTACCCAAGATGAAGAAAACATTCTTCATGATCAACATGCTGGTGCTCAAGATGACTGTGAGCTGAATGTAAATTAATAGAGGTAGTAGTTCCAGTTTCTTGTTTCATGGGAATTAATTAATATTAATATTCATTTAATTGAAATGTAAATTTGAACATCTATTGTTTCTTATGTAAATAAATATGAGTGATCAAACAATTCATGAAGTTGAAGATTATAAAATTGGTAAATTAGGCTGTAATAATTCTACCTAGACCTTATTAGTCATTAATAATCCGATCTCAGAATATTTCCCCCCACCAGTCCTACATTTCATCTATTTTCCCTACAATGGTCTTCCGTTAAAAAAACTTAATGGAGTTAAGTTTTTTTCCAAATTACAAACAAATTTTTTAAGGCTTTTGATTAGAACGACGATACGAATCCATTGATTTAAAACTTGCCTCGAAACGGTGCTCCAAACGATGAAAACGACGCTTCAATTCAGGTGTTTAAATTTTCAATTAACCAAAATCAAGTCACTTAGAGCACCATTTCGAAGTAAGTTTTACATCAATGGACTCGTATCATCGTTCTGATCAAAAGCCCTAAAAATCTGTTTGTAATTTGGAAAAAAAACTTAACTCCGTTAAGTTAGTTAAGTTTTTTTAACGGGGGACCATTGTAGAAAAATAGGTGAAAGGTGGGACTGATGGGGTGAATATTCTGAAGTGTGATTGTTAATGGCCAATAAGGTCTAGGTGAGATTATTACAGGCCAATTCCCCTATAAGATTTTATAAGGAAACAATTAAGTGATTTATTACTAGAAATACTAGTAATAATACACACACGTGTTGCGGCGCGAGTACATCACAAACGTCGAACATATTAGTCCAAACGTTATGTGATACGGTAACCATATGCAAACGCGCGTTTCGATGATGTATTCGATTGAACTCAATCTGACCTATAGCTACATTGTGATTGGATCAAAATGTAAAGTAATCGAGTTTATACCTTACAATCATAACTGTCATACCCCGACCCGCAGCGGAATGGTACGGATCACGATGATTATCCATAACTTATAACATTATTATAAGTTTAAATATTTAAATGCACCAATTTAGATTTGTCACACATAATCATAGAATATATTCAACATAACTTTCATACAATATCATTAACATAAATAAAACATGTACAATAATCTCATTTATTACTAAGGCACATCCTATGTGTCTTCAACTTCAAACTCTCTCAAGTCATTTACCTGTATCATGCGTAAAATGGTTTTTTGGTCAATATAATGTTGGTGAATAGATCTAACTTTTAAATAAAACGTTTTGCTTTATTATTTTATTTATTTTACTTAGAAAACTTTCAAAAATATATTTTACATGCAATATCATGTGTTGTAGAAACATCAATATCACCAATATCCCAACAACAATCAACAAATCACCACAACCACAATAACAATCAACAAATCACCACAACCACAATATAGATACAATAGAAACAATAAGACTTAAAGACAATAGCGTTGTGACACCCGACTATTTAGAGCTGTACCGTACAAATATAACACGTGTCATGAATAAATAAAAGGCTATATTTTATTGATATTGGTGTTTATATGTGATATTTGATGTGTTGGTAAATCCAAAATTGGTTAAAAATTATGTTGGCAATAATAAGATAAACGCTTATCGCGTAACGAGCAAAATGCGAAACGAACGTCGGTGACCGCCTGATTAATGGTAAAATACCAGTGTTTAGCCTATATATATATATATAATATATGTATGTATAAGTGATGTATGTGTGAGAGGGTTAAGGTGGCGGTTAGGGGAGCTCTCTCTCCTCTCTCTTACACTTGTTGGTCTTGGAAGATACACATGATGATTATGCCTTTTGCCATATCTTCTAAAAATCTCACAAATCCAAGACAATCAAAACAAATCAACTCTCATTCTTTCTCTAACATACACGGCCGAACCCCCATATCTTCATCCATTTTCAAATTTCAAACTTGTTCTTCGGAATTCAAAGCCATTTCAAGTCCATTTGAAGATCCAAAGGTGATTCCAAGGAGTTTCAAGCAAGAACCAAGCTCCATATCATCATTTTTGTCAAAACCCACTTGAATCTTGAAGGTATAGAATTATTTCTTTAAAACATGTTCTTGATTCTGGTGATGAAGATGATAGTGGAAGGTTTCTCTTGTTCTTAGATTTAAGCACAAACTTGAAACTAAAACAAATGGGTTTTTAAAGAAAATAAAAATGGATGAGTATGTATGTATATGTGTGGCCGTATGTATGTATACATATGTGTTGGAGATTGAGTTTTGATTTTGATAGATTCTTGTATGACATGATGCTTGAAAAGTGATACATGTGTAATCTAGAGAATGTTCTAAAAGGTTTTGGTCATTGAAATGGACATGTATAAGTAGAAACTTAGAATGATGTTTGTATATATATATATGTGTGTCGTGTATGTATGTATGTATATATATATATATATATATATATGCATGCATGTGAATTTTTGTTGTTAAATCTTAAATGTGTAGAAAGTATATAAGTCTTGCATTTATGACATGATGATAAGGTAATGATCATATGAAGATTATGAAGTTCTTGATTATTTGAACATGAGTTAAATATATGTTGGATGCATTTAAGTTCATGCAAGATGATGATGATGTGATATGGGTGCATTAGATGCTTGTACATAAGAATGCATGTTGTTAAAATGATCATGACATGAAGAAAATGATATGGTATGATAAAGATGATTTTAATCAGATTATAAACAATAAAAATATTAATGTTTGAAGTGTTATAATAACATGAAACTTGGTCATGAGTTTGGTAGCTTTGCATGTAGTACATGTAGCATAAAAAGTTGTAAAATATGTGAAATCGCATGATTTATGTGACTTACATAAAAATGAACTAACCTTATTATAACCATCATTTTAATCAGTAAATAACATGGATTATGTTAAAATATTAAGTCGTTACGATTTGGGATGGTTATGGTAACGTTTGATGCAAAACTATGCGGTAAAACGGTTAAAAATCGGCTTTTCGAGTGATTTTTACATAATTGTTATAGATCAGTAAGTAAACTGATATTTTTGATATAAATATAATTATTTTAACTTATGTTAAGTTTACTTGGTGTTTGGTTAGTCATACGTGACTTTCGACGCCCGAAAACGTTACCGAATCACTAAAATACGCGTTTTACAATGTACATTAGAATGGGTTGTTCATGGGTGAACCTTATGTGTTAAAATGTGTTATGTGATTTAAATATGTGTATATGAAAATATGTTAAGTGTTGACATGATAGCGGGAATTTAGTCTATGCATGTACACTTGTATGTTTAAAGCGGTAAAACAGGTAAAGTAGCGTTAAATGTGTAACTTATTTGTCGAGCATGAAAATTGATACATAGGTTAACTTGATAAGTTATTTCATGTATAAATGCTTTAAAAATCATAAAGTGTATAAGTTAACGAGTTTTCACGTGTTATGATATTAAGTATATTTGCACATTTATGTATATATATTACGGCGCGCAAATCGTAGATATATTACGTATAAACGGGAGTGTCAATGGATATACAATAATAAAGGTCACCAATAAAATCGTTCAAGTCGCAAAATCTTAAAATATATGTATATATATATATATGAACATATATATATATATATATATATATATATATATATTAATATGCCAATATAATAAAAAATAATGACTTTTTGAGAAAATCTCAAAGTTATGTGAAAATTCTAAGAGTTGGAGAAACTTAGGAATTTTGTGAATATTGATTGATAAATCGTTCCTACGTATATTAGGACGTGTAGAATCAATTTATGGGATTGCGCTATTATAATACGCATCCAAAGGTGAGTGTCACTAAATCCCATCTTTTTACTATTTTGTATATGTTTTAGGGGAAGAACATGCCTTAAAAGGATTAAAGATGTTTTTGAATCAAACATACATTTTGTTATATAAAATGTATATTTTTGTGGAAAATATATGGTTTGATGATATAAATATGTTTCGGGTAGAAACGGTTTTGTTGAATAAATATGTTTTGGGGAGAAACGGGGATTATTACGGTGTTTTGGAGAAAACGACCGTGTAGATTTAAAAATGCTTAAACCTAAAGTTGGGACGAATTTGCTTGATCTCAAGAGAATAAGTATCAGATATTGGCTTATGTCTCGGTGGGGACTTCGGGGAATTCGTACAACATGATATATTAAATTTATCAGTATTAGTAGGATATATATATTGTTCATGAGGCAAGCAGTATAGATGGCCCGTTATGGGCGCATGCACAAATATTGTTGTTTAATCATTTAAGTATTGCACGCGTGGAATTGTGAGTAGATTTGTCGAGTTGACGACCCCGTCATGACCGGTAGCTCTGTGTCAAGTTAAACGATGAATTGATATTCTGTTATGGTCTAGATTTGATTATACCTTCATTGTTAATATATAGTTAGTAATGTCTTGCAAACTTACGAATCCACATACGTAATGCTATCAATTTAATATGTAAACTTGGGATGATGTTTTTGGTCGAAGGATTTTTGGGAAATGCTTGCGACGGCTGACCCTTGGATTTTTATTAAGGAAATAATTTAACTTTCATAAATTATATGGATGTTTTGACAATAAACACATAATATCACACCCAAACCGATGACGGAATCATTGGGGCGTGGCACTGAGCAAAACAGATTGTCCAGGAGAATCCATAACAACTATTAGTGACAATATATTTAACGTTAAAGTCTCATACCAATAACATATAAAGCATAAACAATTATTACAGACATTGTTCTCAAAGACAAATAAGCTGTTCCGACAACTCAGATTTATTTAGTTGTTTCTAGACCTCCTACTTCGATTCACCAAGCAAAGCATAGCATCCTAAACACCTGTCACATACATTATAAAAAGGTCAATACACAGAGTGTAAAGGTGAGTACACAAGTTTAAGTAACATATAGTAGCGAAAACGTTTACGCATAACCAACATGTAACACGTAGAAATGTGAAGCAAGTAAGCTATCGACAATGACTTATGCAACCGACATGACTGCGAGTGTAGAATGCACAACACATTATCACCACTGTGACCATGTGAAGTAAAACCCTTAACAACCCATGTCCACGACAGGTGCTGAGTCCAAACTATAGTACTATCGTTGCTAAGGTGTCAGGCAACAATCACTGTGTAAGCATAACATACAAGCATTCATCGAGTCACGTATAACATACGAGAGCGGTTAGCGTTAAAAGTGTTTGCGTTGTGTGTTGATAGATTTGATATAGGTAACATATGTAACACCCAAATGTGCGTTAAGCGAAAAAGGGTTCGAGTATACTCACAGTATGTGTTTAGTAAATAAACACAGTCTTGGATTGAAGGGAGCGCGTGGGAGATTAGCCTGAGCATAGAACGATAGCGTAAGCATTGAACAGTGTCTACAGAGCGTCGGATGATGAGTCGATCGGATGGTCATCCGGACGGATAACCATTCGAACGGTTGGTCGTTCGATTGGGGAAGTGTGTTTGTAAAACTTTTGAAGTTTTCGTTGTAGTATAATTCAAGCCATTCGATCGGATGGCTATTCGATTGAGAAGTGTGATATTCTTTGAAGTTTTGTCAAATTTTTTGAGTGTTTAACTTATAAAGTACAGTCGCCTGGTCGAATAGTCATTCGATCGGATGGACATCCGATTGGATGGCTATTCGATTGGCGATCTGATGTTTTGAAAGTTCCAAAAAAGCCTTCTAAGTTAAAAGTTTTGAGTTTCGACGGAGACGGTATGGCGACGTGTCAAACAACGGGAAACCACACCAAGTCAAGTCAGTCGATCGGATGGGAATCACCCCATTCGATCATCCTAACTGTACTTGACGGAATTTCATGTTCAACCCGCAAGTCGATCGTCTCTTCAGTGGAAATCCGTTCTCAGACCGGTTCTCAACTAGAGTATGCGTAAAGAGCCTGAATGAGTCTGAATCCCATCGGTTTTGAGTGAAAAGATGAAAGATGTTGAAGAAAAGTTTGAATCAGTTAAAAAGTGTTTAGATCTCGTTAAGATTTGTGTAAAATAGTGTGGAAATCCTTTAGATCTTGATAATTCTCGATGAGATGATGCCATTCAACAGTTTTCATAAGAAACCATGATACCGTTACCTTCAAGTAGTCCAAACCAAGTGATTTAATGGTGAAAATGTAAGATTTGATGGACAAAATGATGAGAAAGTGTGTATTGATGATGGAAGTACAAGATTTAGGAAGAAAACTTAAAATGGCCTTGAATCGAGTGAAATAGTGCTTGAAAGAGACTTGGAACGTTAGGGTCGGATAGGGTTGTCACATCAGTGAACAGTTGATGTCACAGGTGAGTATTTATATGTGAGGGAGAGATAAGGCGGTGGAGTAGGGGGTCGGATGGCCAGTCGATCGGATGGCCATCCGATCGGATGGTCATCTGGTCGGATGTCCATTCGATCGAGTGGTCATTCGATCACTTGGCTTGTGCGAGTTAGTTTTCCGACTTTCATTTCGTACGTTGAGTGTTGCGTTGTGTTTAAGCGAGTTGCGAGTAAGCGATGCGATAGCATTAAACAAGTGGTTACACAATAACATAACACATAAAAAGCATAAAAGTAAATGCGCGATTCGAGTTGCGATGAGATTGCGATGCGATGGCGTTGTGATAACGTGAAGTAATAATATCATTTAGTTGTGATTTCTGCGTTTATCGCATTGTTCCTTCACTTAGTAGTAAATCGTAGTTAAAATATCGTTTAAAATCGTTAACCATTATATCGTTATCGAATCTCGACAGTACAGAGCAATAATTAAGCAAGAAAAGACAGATCTGAGTAACGACCTGACTTTGACTTTGACTGTGACTTGTACTTTGACTGTACTCGGAAAGTCGGGTTGTTACAGCATCCCCTACTTTAGGGAATTTCATCCCGAAATTAAGGCGCAGGCGTAACGAAGAGATGTGGATATTTAGCTTTCATATCACTTTCGAGTTACCAAGTGAACTCGGCGCCGCGTTTGCCTTCCCAGCGAACCTTCACTATGGGAATGCGTGAGCGTCGGAGTTTCTTGGTCTCTCGGTCCATGATCTCTACTGGCTTTTCTACGAAATGTAATGTTTCGTCCACTTGTAGATCCTCAAGGGGGACATGCAAATTCTCTTCGGCTAGACACTTCTTAAGGTTCGAAACGTGGAAAGTCGGATGTACGTTGCTGAGTTCCTCCGGTAATTCGAGTCTGTAGGCCACTTTACCAATCCTTTCCAGAATCTTAAAGGGTCCAACGTATCGAGGCGCTAGCTTTCCTTTCTTGCCGAATCGGATCACCCCCTTCCAAGGTGAAACCTTTAAGAGTACGTGGTCGCCAACTTCGAACTCAAGGGGCTTGCGGCGTTTATCGGCGCAACTCTTTTGACGACTTCGGGCTTTCAAGAGATTGTCTTGTATCTGGAGGATCTTTTCAGTCGTTTCTTGCAATAACTCAGGACCGGTAATTCGCGTGTCTCCGATCTCGTGCCATACAATCGGCGATCGACATTTTCTTAGATATAATGCCTCAAAGGGTGCCATTTGAATGCTAGAGTGACAACTGTTGTACGAGAATTTGACTAAAGGTAAATGCGAATCCCAATTACCACCAAAATCTATAACGCACGAACGAATCATGTCTTCAAGGGTGCGAATCGTGCGCTCAGTCTGACCGTCGGTCTGGGGATGGAAAGCGGTACTGAGATTAAGAGTAGTACCGAAAGCGGATTGAAAAGTTTCCTAAAGGCGCGAGGTAAATCGACCATCGTGGTCAGAGATGATATCACGAGGTGTCCCATTTTGACAAATGACTTCGTCGGTATAGATTCATGCTAATCGTTCAACCTTATAGTTTTCTTGTATCGGCAGAAAGTGGGCGGATTTCGTAAGACGATCAACGATAACCCAAATGCTATCGTGCCCTGATGGTGTGCGCGGGAGTTTCGTAATGAAGTCCATAGCTATACTCTCTCATTTCCACATAGGGATCTCGGGTTGTACGAGTAAGCCAGAGGGTCGTTGGTGTTCAGCCTTGACTTTCGAGCAAGTCAGGCACTTCGAAACATAGAGAGCGATATCCTTCTTCATTCCAGGCCACCAATACCTAGCACGCAAGTCCTAGTACATCTTGTCGACACCAGGATGAATGGAATATCAAGATTTGTGGGCTTCAGTCATGTCACACCCCTAATTTCCACGTGTCACCGGTGGGCCCGGTGGGGAGTATCGTGACGTAATTGATATCATCATAGTCAAACAACACAACATATAAATGCACAACGAAAGCAAAAGATATATATTCATTTCAACTGAATAAATTCTAATGCTTAAGTATCACAAAACAGTCGAAACGGATCCACAGGCGGATTAAATAAAAAGGAAAACTGTTCAACAGACTTTGACATCTAAAGCTTGCGAGACTTGAGTAATGATGCCTGAAGTAGCCAGCTTATTTCGTCTAGTACCTACACTTAGCCTTTTTGGAAAATACGTCAGTTTGCACTGGTAAATACAACTTAACTGACTCATTTTGAAAAGAGTTTGAAAATTTATTTAAATGCACTTCGGCAAAAATATTTTATAACTTGGGACAATTATTAAAAGTAATCTTGTATACAGTTTTACTTATTTGTCGTCCATTAGGGCCGGTTGTGTCACACCCCCAAAATCCCACACGCGGAGTACCACCGCTTGGAGGCGTGACATGACCAGGATCAAGCCATCAATCATATCAAACATAGTATTTAATAATCAAAAGTAGTTAATACAATTCATAAAGATATGACTGATGTTTCAAAACCAAACATTGTTTAAGTAGCGGAAGCATAGTAATAAAATTCTCAAATGTAATTATGAGTTCAATTAACGTTCGCGATCCAATTCCCACAACGACCTGCTCCTTCCTTGTGCAAGCTCCAATATGTACCTAAGGTCCTGCAAGGCATGCAGCAGATAATCAACAAACTAGTTGAGCGAGTTCACAGTTAATAGTTTAGTTTGGGTAATAGTGCGTTTGTTCAATTCAGTTTCATATCGTATCAGATCCATCGCGGCCTCACAGGCATGTGTGCGAAGATTAGGTTCGTTAGTTCGCGACCGTAGTCTTTACCGACCAGGGTGTGTGCGAAGGCAATTTATCAGTTCGCGACCATAGTCTTTACCGACCAGGGTGTGTGCGAAGGCAGTTGAGTAGTTCGTTCGCGACCATAGTCTTTATCAACCAGGGTGTGTGCGAAGGCAGTTCGACAAGTATCATTTAAGCATGCACAAATAATCATCCAACCCATTCCCACCCTGGGAACCCATGCCTTGGCTGTGTGAACTCACCTTGGTTTGCTCGGTATGCTAGGTTATGCACTCACAAGTAATTAATCAAGTCCTATTGTATGCACGTATAACAAATCAGTTCATGTTCACAATGATACGCATGCAATTTAATGTTCACATAACAGTCAGTTTGCATATCGGCACAACACGTATTATTTCACATTAAATCATCAGCTAGTGCGCACGAATACAAATGTTAACATTCATCACTAAGCATGGCATGCCAAATAAATCAAGCATACATTCCAACATTCAAAGTATGTTCATAATTATATATCTTTCGATCCACCCTTATCTTTCGGTACATTAGTGATCTTTCGATACACAGTTATCACAGTTATCCTTCGGACCGAATGTTATGTTTCGAACCAATGTCATCTTTCGACCAACTGTCATCTTTCGGTCAACCTAATTATGTTTCGGTCAATGCTATCCTTCGGTCAATGCTATCCTTCGGTCAATGCTCCTATGGTTCGAAGGACAAGTATCTTTCGGTCACTACTATGTTTCGACTAACTACCATCTTTCGGTAAATATCAGTTACGTTTTCTCAAAGTTTCCAAGTTTTCCAAACTGATTATCAATCAATCAACACTATTCTAAGAAATATGATAATACAATAATCGATCAACCATGTATACTTTAAGTGTTTTTCTCAAGAACCCTAACTCCAAATCAAGTCTAACAATCAAACATAACAACTCGGTATTTATACAAGTCAGATACATCACAGCCGAAACATCCTTGATCAACCATACCATCTAAATTTCTGATTCATAATCATCCTGATAATCATGCAATTCTAATACGCAAACAAGGCATGAAAGCCGAACAATAACCACAATCACATACCCGAATGGCTAGAACAATAACACATGATCAATACTAAACACCATCGATTATCACATACTAAATCATGCTATCAAAAATCTTAGATTATCATATCACACACAACATCATGTCATCAAACGATGATAGTGAAACACTAACCGGATTAGGGGATTGAAACTAGTGGGGTTTCGGGTGCACAAGAACTTTCAGCCGACTTCAAGACTTCGAGAGAGAGAGAGAAGGGTATTAGGGTTTTTGAAACTAACTGCCGGTTTACATGCATCACGTATATAAACGTATCACAGGAATGGGCCAAGCCCATTAGAAAGACTGGGCCGAAAGATGTCGAAGGATAGAGTCCTTGGTCGAAGGATATGTTTCGAGATCCTTCGAACCGAAAGTTGATCCTTCGAATCGAAGGATATGTTTCGAGATCCTTCGAACTGTAAGTTATGTTTCGTGATCTAGACTAAATGTTTTAAATAATAATTCTAATATTATTTTCTACCACAGCAAGTAATCACATATAGGCAAAACGACAATACGTTACATTAAAACACAACGCATACAATTTCAAGTCCACAACTTCAAACAACTAAACAGTCAAAGTCAACGCGCATTTAATGCGAAAGTGAAAGTCAGAAACTCGAGTTGTCACATTATCCCCAACTTAAAAGAAATTTCGTCCCGAAATTTGGTACGCACTCACTGAGGAAGCTAGGTAAGTTACATTGTTCACTGGTTTTCCTGGGGTGTCACATCATCCCCCCGTTGATTTGGAATTTCGTCCCGAAATTCAGTAGTAGTAGCTTCAGCCTCAGAAGTGGATGCATTGGTTTCGAATAACTGGGGGTACTTTTCTTTCATCTGGTCTTCGCGTTCCCAGGTATACTCTGGGCCACGCTGGGAGTTCCAACGAACTCGAACAAGAGGGATTCTCTTGTGTTTGAGGACCTTAACATCCCGGTCCGTGATTTCAACTGGTTCCTCGACGAACTGCAACCGCTCGTCGATAGTGAGTTCCTTAAAAGGAACTATAAGGGTCTCATCTGATAGGCATTTCTTCAGATTCGACACGTGAAATACATTGTGAACTGCACCGAGTTCAGCTGGTAGGTTTAATCTGTAGGCTACTTTGCCAATCTTTTCTAAGATTTCGAATGGTCCGACGTACCGCGGATTCAGTTTGCCTCGTTTACCAAATCGAACCACACCCTTCCAGGGTGAAACTTTCAATAAAACCCGGTCCCCGACCTCAAATTCCAATGGCTTTCTACGCTTGTCCGCGTAGGCTTTCTGACGGTCGCGTGCTGCCGCCATGCGTTGTCGTATCTGTGCTATCTTTTCTGTGGCGTCCACTACAATCTCTGGACCCGTAATTTGACTATCCCCCACCTCTGCCCAACAGAGAGGTGACCGGCATTTACGTCCGTACAATGCCTCAAATGGAGCGGCTTGGATGCTGGTATGATAGCTGTTATTGTATGAAAACTCCACCAAAGGGAGGTGTTTTTCCCAGCCGTTGCCGAAATCGATGACACACGCTCGAAGCATGTCTTCTAGAGTTTGAATAGTTCGCTCAGACTGCCCATCCGTCTGAGGATGATATGCTGTGCTCATGTCTAAACGCGAGCCGAAGGATTTGTGCATCGCTTGCCAAAGCTCTGACGTGAATCGTGCATCGCGATCCGAAATAATAGAAGTGGGCACTCCGTGCCTCGAAACAACTTCTTTCAAGTAGATGTCTGCTAGGGTAGAAAACTTATCCGTTTCTTTGATAGCCAAGAAGTGAGCAGACTTTGTGAGTCGATCAACGATCACCCAAATAGTGTCATTCCCACGCTGGGATCTAGGTAAGCCCGTAACAAAATCCATGGAAATTTCTTCCCATTTCCACTGTGGTATCCTGGGCTGTTGAAGTAGGCCTGCTGGTTTCTGATATTCAACCTTGACTCTCGCACAGGTTAAGCATTTTCCAACGTACGTAGCGATGTGAGCCTTCATACTAGGCCACCAATAAGTAGTACTGATGTCGTGGTACATTTTATCCGACCCTGGATGTACCGAATAGCGAGACTTGTGAGCTTCATCCATTACAAGTTCGCGTAAACCGCCATAAAGTGGGACCCAAATACGCCCCGTTACATAGTAGGCGCCGTCTTCCTTTTGTTCCATGCGTTGCCTTGAACCGCGTAAGGCTTCAGCTGTGACGTTTTCAGGTTTCAGAGCTTCCATCTGAGCAGCTCGTATCTGTGCAGGAAGACTGGACTGAATAGTAAGCTGTAGCGCTCGCACGCGCTTAGGTAGAGTGTCTTTCCGACTGAGGGCATCAGCCACAACATTGGCCTTGCCTGGATGATACTTGATGGCGCATTCATAGTCGTTTAGAAGTTCAACCCATCTCCGTTGACGCATATTCAAATCCTTTTGCTTAAGAATATGCTCGAGACTCCTGTGATCGGTGTAAATCGTGCACCTGGTACCGTACAGGTAGTGTCGCCATATCTTAAGCGCGAAAACAACAGCTCCCAGCTCTAAATCGTGCGTCGTGTAGTTCCGTTCATGAACCTTGAGTTGTCGAGAAGCGTAGGCTATCACTTTATCACATTGCATCAACACACATCCCAGACCCTGGATGGATGCATCACAATATACTACGAAGTCATCTGTGCCCTCTGGCAATGAGAGAATAGGTGCGCTGCAAAGCCTATCCTTTAAGTACTGAAAAGCGGTCTCTTGCGTATTACCCCATCTGTAAACGACACCTTTCTGTGTTAGCATAGTAAGTGGTTGCGCGATCTTTGAGAAGTCTTTAATAAATCGCCTGTAGTAACCCGCCAAACCCAAGAATTGGCGTATTTCTGTCGGTGTACGTGGTGCTGGCCAGTTTCTGATCGAATCAACCTTGGATGGATCGACATGAATCCCATCCTTGTTCACCACATGGCCTAAGAAGTGGACTTCACGAAGCCAGAAGTCGCATTTTGAAAACTTTGCGTACAGTTGCTCCTTTCGAAGAAGTTCCAAAATAAGACGTAAGTGCTGCTCGTGCTCCTCCTGAGTCTTGGAGTAAATCAAAATGTCGTCGATGAAAACGATAACAAACTTATCAAGATAAGGTTTGCACACCCTGTTCATAAGATCCATGAAGACTGCAGGTGCGTTCGTAAGCCCGAATGGCATGACAAGAAACTCGTAATGACCGTAGCGAGTTCTGAAAGCGGTTTTGGAGACGTCCTCATCCCGGACTCTCAGCTGATGATACCCTGACCTTAAATCAATCTTGGAATAGTAACACGACCCTTGCAACTGGTCGAATAGGTCATCTATGCGTGGAAGAGGATAACGGTTCTTCACCGTCACCTTATTGAGTTCGCGGTAGTCTATGCACATCCTGAAGGTACCGTCTTTCTTCTTCACAAATAACACTGGAGCTCCCCAAGGCGAAGTGCTTGGACGAATAAAGCCCTTTTCCAAGAGCTCTTGTAGCTGTTTCGACAGTTCTTCCAGTTCGGTTGGAGCTAAACGATACGGTGCGCGGGCTATTGGTGCTGCTCCAGGAGCTAATTCAATCTGAAACTCGACTTGACGATGAGGAGGTAAACCAGGTAAATCTTCAGGAAACACTTGAGGAAAATCACGCACAACTGGTATATCCTCCAGCTTCTTTTCCTTTGCTGATGCGTCAGTGACAAGTGCCAGAATGGCAGTATGTCCCTTTCGTAAACATTTCTGCGCCTTTAAGAATGAGATGATGCCAACCACAGCACCACTCTTGTCACCTTGTACTTCGAGAGGTTCTTGACTGGAGCGAGGAATACGAATAACTTTTTCTTTGCATAAGATCTCCGCGTGATGTTGGGATAACCAATCCATACCGATGACGACGTCGAAACTACCCAAAACTATGGGTATGAGATCAATCGAGAAAGTCTGACCCGCTAGAACAATACTACAACCCTTGACTACCTGTGCGGCTTCTACACTTTTACCATTGGCTAGTTCTACGACGTGTTTGGTGTCTAGGGGTGTTGGTGTACGTTTTAATAATTTACTCATTTTCAATGACATATAGCTTGTATCAGCACCCGAATCAAATAAGACAGTAACATAAATATCGTCGAGAAGAAACTTACCCATAACCACATTGGGATCATTCACTGCGTCACCCCGACCTAGCACAAAAGCACGTCCACGAGCTTCATTGCCGTTGTTGTTGTTTCCCCCGTTGTTCTGGTTATTGTTGTTATTTCCGTTGCCCTGGTTGTTGTTGTTGTTGTTGCGATTCTGGTTCAACTGAGGGCAATCGCGTTTGTAATGACCTTCAGCCCCACACTGAAAACATCCCCGATTTCCACGCTGTGGCTGCTGCTGCTGATTCTGTGGAGCTGGCGGTGGGAGTTGCTGGTTCTGGTTTACTGGTCGCGCGCTTCTACAATCTTTGGCCTCATGGCCCATCTTGTGGCATCTTTGACAGCGATCTTTCCGACACCTTCCACTGTGGTGTTTGTTGCACCTGTTGCACCACGGATGATTTCCCTGATAACCACGTTGTCCCTGACTTCCCGATGATTGCTGACTCGGACTCTGGTAATCGTTGGTGCGACGTTGCTGAGTTTGGGACTGAACAGACACCGATCCCCTGCTGGAATCCCCCTCCCATTTTCTCTTGGTGTCGCTGGGTGTAGCAGAAATAGCAGCTGGAGTGGCTGTAGCAGTAGCGCCGACACGCTTTGGCAGTTTATTCTGATCCACTGCCTGATCGGTGATGCGATGAGCGAGACGCTGTATTTCCTGGATATTGTTGAGGTTAGCCGAGGTAACGTGGCTCTGTATTTCTGGCGCCAAACCTTTGAGATACAACTCAATACGCTTGTATGGAGGGTCCACCATAGTTGGACATAACACAGCCAACTCATTCGATCTCTTGGTGTAAGCTTCGATTTCCGAACCAACCATTTTCAAGTTATACAACTCGTCCTCCAACTTGTGAATGTCTTCTCTAGTGCAGTATTCCCTCTTGATCAGTTCTTTGAAATCATTCCAGGGTGTGGCGTTAGCAGCTGCCAACCCTAAGATCTGCACTTGTGCGTTCCACCAAGTGAGCGCAATCCCTTCAAGTGTGCCAGTGGCGAACTTCACCCTGCGAGCCTCAGGGCATTCACACATTTCGAAAACCGACTCGAGCTTTTCAAACCAATGGAGGAGTCCAACTGCTCCCTCCGTGCCACTGAACGAGCTAGGACGACAATCCATGAAATTCTTGAAGGTGCACCCAGGTTGTTGCTGAGCGGGTTGACCTATTGTGTACGAATAGGGCAAAGTTAAGTACGAGAATTAATGTAGGATCTAAAGATCCTAGTGTCTATACTGCAGGGTATACTACCTGCTTGGGCGGCTGCAACTGCCGCAGCAACGAGAGCCTCTAGCTGGGCTTGAGTCATGGTAATTCGTGCGGCCATTGATCTTCACATCAAAGGCAACATAAGTGAGAAAGGTTCGCGAATAGTGCGATGACAGAAGAGTGTAAGCACATAAGTATTCTCATGCAATGACAAGTTGTGAGCAAGGTAATGTAAGCATACTACGAGCAAAGTTCTATGCAAATTCTAGCATGTAGGCAATAAACATAAACCTTATTACCTAGGAAGTTGAGTCTTGCACGTGGAGCGAAGCGTCGTTGTGGATCGTTGAGAGCACTGTTCTGGTTATAGTCTGGTTTTAATAAAACGTTTTTCCATATTAAAACCAAGTTCTCTATAACCAATGGCTCTGATACCAATCTGTCACACCCCCAAAATCCCACACGCGGAGTACCACCGCTTGGAGGCGTGACATGACCAGGATCAAGCCATCAATCATATCAAACATAGTATTTAATAATCAAAAGTAGTTAATACAATTCATAAAGATATGACTGATGTTTCAAAACCAAACATTGTTTAAGTAGCGGAAGCATAGTAATAAAATTCTCAAATGTAATTATGAGTTCAATTAACGTTCGCGATCCAATTCCCACAACGACCTGCTCCTTCCTTGTGCAAGCTCCAATATGTACCTAAGGTCCTGCAAGGCATGCAGCAGATAATCAACAAACTAGTTGAGCGAGTTCACAGTTAATAGTTTAGTTTGGGTAATAGTGCGTTTGTTCAATTCAGTTTCATATCGTATCAGATCCATCGCGGCCTCACAGGCATGTGTGCGAAGATTAGGTTCGTTAGTTCGCGACCGTAGTCTTTACCGACCAGGGTGTGTGCGAAGGCAATTTATCAGTTCGCGACCATAGTCTTTACCGACCAGGGTGTGTGCGAAGGCAGTTGAGTAGTTCGTTCGCGACCATAGTCTTTATCAACCAGGGTGTGTGCGAAGGCAGTTCGACAAGTATCATTTAAGCATGCACAAATAATCATCCAACCCATTCCCACCCTGGGAACCCATGCCTTGGCTGTGTGAACTCACCTTGGTTTGCTCGGTATGCTAGGTTATGCACTCACAAGTAATTAATCAAGTCCTATTGTATGCACGTATAACAAATCAGTTCATGTTCACAATGATACGCATGCAATTTAATGTTCACATAACAGTCAGTTTGCATATCGGCACAACACGTATTATTTCACATTAAATCATCAGCTAGTGCGCACGAATACAAATGTTAACATTCATCACTAAGCATGGCATGCCAAATAAATCAAGCATACATTCCAACATTCAAAGTATGTTCATAATTATATATCTTTCGATCCACCCTTATCTTTCGGTACATTAGTGATCTTTCGATACACAGTTATCACAGTTATCCTTCGGACCGAATGTTATGTTTCGAACCAATGTCATCTTTCGACCAACTGTCATCTTTCGGTCAACCTAATTATGTTTCGGTCAATGCTATCCTTCGGTCAATGCTATCCTTCGGTCAATGCTCCTATGGTTCGAAGGACAAGTATCTTTCGGTCACTACTATGTTTCGACTAACTACCATCTTTCGGTAAATATCAGTTACGTTTTCTCAAAGTTTCCAAGTTTTCCAAACTGATTATCAATCAATCAACACTATTCTAAGAAATATGATAATACAATAATCGATCAACCATGTATACTTTAAGTGTTTTTCTCAAGAACCCTAACTCCAAATCAAGTCTAACAATCAAACATAACAACTCGGTATTTATACAAGTCAGATACATCACAGCCGAAACATCCTTGATCAACCATACCATCTAAATTTCTGATTCATAATCATCCTGATAATCATGCAATTCTAATACGCAAACAAGGCATGAAAGCCGAACAATAACCACAATCACATACCCGAATGGCTAGAACAATAACACATGATCAATACTAAACACCATCGATTATCACATACTAAATCATGCTATCAAAAATCTTAGATTATCATATCACACACAACATCATGTCATCAAACGATGATAGTGAAACACTAACCGGATTAGGGGATTGAAACTAGTGGGGTTTCGGGTGCACAAGAACTTTCAGCCGACTTCAAGACTTCGAGAGAGAGAGAGAAGGGTATTAGGGTTTTTGAAACTAACTGCCGGTTTACATGCATCACGTATATAAACGTATCACAGGAATGGGCCAAGCCCATTAGAAAGACTGGGCCGAAAGATGTCGAAGGATAGAGTCCTTGGTCGAAGGATATGTTTCGAGATCCTTCGAACCGAAAGTTGATCCTTCGAATCGAAGGATATGTTTCGAGATCCTTCGAACTGTAAGTTATGTTTCGTGATCTAGACTAAATGTTTTAAATAATAATTCTAATATTATTTTCTACCACAGCAAGTAATCACATATAGGCAAAACGACAATACGTTACATTAAAACACAACGCATACAATTTCAAGTCCACAACTTCAAACAACTAAACAGTCAAAGTCAACGCGCATTTAATGCGAAAGTGAAAGTCAGAAACTCGAGTTGTCACAGGTTGCAAGGCCGGACTTAAGTTA